>NW_004754905.1:535562-543062 GCF_000188695.1 Salpingoeca rosetta | reverse complement strand
GTGTGTGTGTGTGTGTGTGTGTGTGTGTGTGTGTGTGTGTGTGTGTGTGTGTGTGCGTGATGTGGTGTGATGAGGGTGAACATGTGTGTGAGCTCACGTGATGGCATGGGAACCATGTCGAGCATCGGTAGCAGCTGTGAGGTCCGAAAGGTTCATGGATCACAGTCCCAATGAAACTCGCAGCACCATGTCACCACCCACCCTCGTTGCTTCCGCGTTGCATCTGTCGAGGATATCCGCACTGTCACAACAGGGTAGCGTGCCTGCACACAGTCAAAATGAAGGGACGGGCAACAGCATCACCCGTGAGTGACAGCGCTGGCAGCCATGTGCTGTCTTGATGGATGACAAACACTGCCCATTGTGAATGTGAATAAGGCACGGGTATCTTCCCTACACACACACACACACACACCACACACACACACACACACACACACACACACACACACACACACACACACACACACACATACAAACGCACACACACACATGAACACACATATACACAAAAAACCCCCGCGACCTTGAAGTACTCGATATCGGAGGGCCTGCGGGCGTCAGTGACAATCCAGATTGGGGCGGTCGCTGTGGCGGTTGCCAGGCGGCAGAAGAACCCTGGGTCTGCGTTGCGCATCTTCTCGCCCCATGCAATCATGTCCTTGCGGTACCTGGCGCAGCGGCGCACGCACGTGTGCAGTTGTGACTGGCGAGTAAACAGACCCGGAGAAATGGAGGAGGGAGGGAGGCGGGAAAGCGAAGAGGGGAGGCCGAAACGGGTGGTTGTGGGACACACGGCCCACAAAACAAACAAACGCACACACACACACACACACACACACACACACAAAGCGCTGGTACGCGTCCTTAAACAGACAATCCAACGCAATGAGCACACGCAAGGACGATTAGCGGGCACGCACGAGCACTCTTGCGCGTGCACTCACTTCTCCTTGTATCCGGAATCTGAGAGCAGCTCTTCATAGTCCAGACCATGGTCTTTGGCAAACTGCTCCTTCAGAGGGCCGGAGAGGCGCACTACGGACGAGAATGTCCCGAGCCTGGGTCGCGAAGCAGGCGAGACACAACACTTGTATGAGGGACAGAACCGGCGCTGGTAGCAGCAGGGTTTATGCACGCACGTCAACATGAACACGCACTGCACGCACGTACACGCTTGCGCTTACACAAATATGCACACTTGCGCTTACACAAACATGCACACTTGCGCTTACACAAACATGCACACACGATCACACAATCACACAATCACACACACACATTCACACACATTCACACACACGCACGCTCACCGCTCATGAAGGAAGCTGGAGAGGTAGTCCTTGCCGCATTTGCGCTTGCCTGAGAGGATGATGACGCACTTGGGTCCGTCCAACTTGGAGCAGCAGAGGGACTTGGCAATGCGACACATGGCGTACACGGACACGCCAATCGCAGCCGCAGCAGCAACCACTCGCAGTGGCGACATATCGCCATCCTAATCCCCCCACACACAGTGAGAGTAGCATAGTTAGCAACAAGACAAAGATACATGTTCCAGCTGCTTCGCATCTACGCACAACGTCCTTCCACCGCAGCGTACTTGTGGTCCTCGAATGATCTCCGTTGGGTTTGACATCCTTTACTTGTGTGTGCGTGCGTGTGTGTGTGTGTGTGCGTGGGTGTGCGTGGGTGTGTGTGTGCGTGTGTGTGTGTGTGCGTGCGTGTGTGTGTGTGTGCGTGGGTGTGCGTGGGTGTGTGCTGCTATGCTCAACCGTCCCCATTTGAGCTCGTTAGATACGCCGGGCCTGTCGGACCATGAACTACCAACCGTGACACTATGCCACTCGGAGTCCTGGTGTAAGGAAGGTGCCTTCCGTTATCTAGGGACATCAGTAGGGCAAGATTCCGACCCCCTTTTCTGGTAGAGAGTAGCACCCGTCACGCGCAGACCTACTGCGGTCGGTTTAAGTGGAGTGTGTGTGTGTGTGTGTGTGTGTGTGTGTGTGTGTGTCGTGTGTGTCGTGTGTGTGTGTGTGTGTGTGTGTGTGGGTGGGTGGGTGTGTGGGTGTGTGTGTGCTTCGCTTGCTTGCTGGTTCGCTCCACTGATGCAAACACCCCCACTTGTAGAAAAGTGGATGGAAATATGGCCAAATATCTGAAATTCGAGGCAAGCAGCAAAAAGAGCGAACAAAACGACGCGTGCAGCCAAAGCCACCAAAAGAGACAACCAACACCACACAACACACACCACCACCCCCCACCAAGCAAGCACAAAGTGGGGTGAGTACTTGACATATGATGTGGAGTTAGGTGCATGTTACTTTCTGTGAGTGCTGCTGTCGTGTGCAATCTGGTTGATTGTTTGGCTTGTTGTCTTTGTGGCGCACAATGACATGACCCATATCAACCCCACCCCCAATGACAAACACAACCCATGCGCGCCATTTTTTCCACCACACTTGTTCATTCACTCACAACCAGCGTGGCTGCGTGCGTGTAGAAGATAGCAAAATGGGAACCGTGGTGATGCCGCAGGCGGCTTTCGCCTTCCCTGATGCGGTGCGTGCCCCGGTGGACACCTGGAACGCCGTGTCGACACTCGATATGCTGTCACCCACGTTCACCACGCACACAGTAACGGCTGCTGGTGACAGCAACCATGGCGCCCACAGCACCGGCAACAACTCATCCTCGCACGATGACGGATCTGACGGTGATGATCAGCACTATTCGAACGACAGAAGTGGAGGACAGGGCGACGAGCACGACCACAACGACAACAGCCCAAGTGGCGGTGGTGGTGGCGGCGCAAACGACGACAACAATGGAGACGATGACGAAGACAATGACAACCACAACCTCGATCAAGACGATCAAGAGGAAGAGGAAGAGGAGGAGGAAGAAGAAGATGATGATGAAGAGGAGGATCAAGACAAGGTGTCACTGGTGGCAATTGACCCCAGCGGCGCCACAAAGACCGACACAGCCCGCGAGGGCAAGCGCAGCAGCGGCAGTGCCGCATCATCGCCAAGCAAGCGCGCAAAGGCTGCCATGGATACCACCCGCGATGACGAAGGAAATGCCATTAGCCAGGAAAAGGGAGAAGAACATGTGGGAGGAGACGTTGACACAGCATCACAGCACGCGCATGACGCCGGCGCCACGGCACCTGGCGCCGCAATCACCACCAACAACAGCAACAATGACCCAGGCGCTGATGGTGATGACAGTAACGATGATAATGGTGATCGTGGTGGTGTTGAGGATGGTGGCAACGAGCGTGAGGGCGATGGAAACAACAGTGGCGATGATGATGATGATGATGATAATGCTGACGGTGACGATGAGGGTGATGATGACGATGATGGCGATGAAGGAAGTGGCGACGGCAGTGGCGACGGCAGCAGTGATGACGAGAGCGGCAGCGGTTCAAGCAGCGAAGAAGACGATCCCACCGCCACCGTCATCAGGTGCGACAGCAGTAGGTGATGATGGTGATGAGAATAGTGATGGTAGTGGTGGGGGTGGTGCTGATGGTGGTTGCATGGTACCTGTGTGTGCTTGTTCAGGGGTTGCGTGGGGGTTGAAGCGAATGAGGTGCAGTTGCGGGTGCTGCCACTACCTTCGTTTTGTGTTGCACGTGTGCTGACGCTGTTTCCCGGGGTTGTGACTTTGCTTGCTTACACGACACGGCCAAACCCGTGAACTCCCATCAGCGGCCAAACGGTACGGGCATGTCTGGATGTGTAAATGTGCATGTGTGTGGTTGTGTGTAAATGTGTGTGTGTGTGGTTGTGTGTTTGGAAGGGGGCTGGGTGTTCATGTGTGGCTGTGCTCATGTGTGTGTGTGTGTGTGTGTGTGTGTGTGTGTGTGTGTGTGTGTGTGTGTGTGTGTGTGTGTGTGTGTGTGTGTGCGTACGTGCATTTTTGTCGACTCTGCCAATCCGTGACACCACACCGCTATCTCCCAAACCTTCCCACCCCCTTTCACGGTGCCAACGTGCAACGGCCACCTCCCCCGTCGTCCCCAGATGCGCTACAACCTTGAGCGGCTCAACCCGTATCTCATGTGCCGCCTCTGCGACGGCTACCTCATCGACGCCACCACCCTCTCTGAATGCCTCCACACATGTACGTGCAGCACACATGGCGGCATGCGCCCAGCTCGGAAGAGAGAGAGAGAGAGAGAGAATGTGTGTGTGCGTGTGTCTGTCTGTCTGTCTGTCTGTCTGTCTGTGTGTGTGTGTGCGTGTGTCTGTCTGTCTGTCTGTCTGTGTGTGTGTGTGTGTGTGTGTGTGTGTGTCTGTCTGTCTGTGTGTCTGTGTGTGTGTGTCTGTGTTTGTGTCTGAGTGTGTCTGTGCGTTTGTCTGTGACTGTTTGTGCAAGTTTGTGTCTTTCTGTCCGGCTGTCTGTCTGTTTTTGTGTCTGCATGCTTTTCTTCCATTCCCATACGCTTCTTGATCCCGCTTGGTCACTTGCGTCATCAATCAGTCCACCTCACGCTGCGCCCCCTCCAAACACACACACATACACACACACACACACACACACATACACACACACACACACATGGCAGTCTGCAAGTCGTGCATTGTCAACTTTTTTGAGAGCAACAACTCCTGCCCCGTCTGCGGCACCCTCGCACACGAGATCAACCCACACGACACGCTCAGGTGCGACACTTTGCGCTTGTTCGCTTCTTGTTCTCTCTGGTTTTCCTTTCTCAGGTTGATGCTGTTGTGATGCGCTTGTGAGATGCCCCTTGCGAATGCACCTCACACACGGACAAAACGCATTGTTTTGTCTCGCTCGTGCATTTGCATCTGTTCTGGTTTGCGTGCGACTGACTGTTGCCTGCAGGCAAGACCGTACCATGCAGACGATTGTGTACAAGCTTGTGCCAGGCCTCCTTGAAGGTATGTACATGTGTGCGTGTGTGCATATGTATGTGTGTGTGTGCGTGTGTATGTGTTTTTGAGTGTGTGCATGCATGTGCTTGTTCATGTGTGCATGCTCGCCCATATCAACACATACATTCATGCGCGCACGCTCACACATGCTCATCCATGTTCATGTGTGTGTGCGCAGATGAGACGCATCGGCGGCGTGTGTTTGAGGCCGAGCTCAATGGCGAAGAGCTCCCGTCACCGACACACGATACCGCTGCCGGTGATGACGAAAGCAACAGCGCGCACGAGACAGGTAAGACCACGCTACTGTGGTGGTGGTGCTGATGCTGTCGAGATAAATGACAGCTGAGCGCCTTTGTGTTTGGCTTTCAGTGCACGTGTCTCGACGTCATTACTGCGCGTATTTGGCTGTCCGGCTGTGTCCGCGGCTGGGCTGGAATCGTTTGAAGCATATACTTGTTCTTTCAACCACGCACCACCACGCACCACCACCCACGTGATTTCTCGCTCTTGTGTTGCCATGATGCAGACGACGAGGAAGCAAGGAAGGAGGTTCGTTTATTTGTTTCTGGTTCACTGGCATGTGTTGAAGTTAATTGCGTGCCTGTTCACCCTGGCACACGCGTTGTGTGCACACGTGTTTGCTCCCAGTTGCTTCTGCGTCTCGCTTCATGCACTGTGCGCCCCACCACCACCACGACGTCGCCACACCACCACAATGACTACTACGACCACACCCGCGACTGCCACCGCCGCCTTCACAACACACCTCCTCCCACCACCATTTTCGCCGTCATCATTGCCATTGATATGACACACCGCGTACCACACGGGTTGTGGGTACACCAGGCGGAGGCACGGCTGAAGAAGAACCCCGAACTGCAGGTCTCGTTCATGCTCGAACCCGAAGAACTCAGGTACGCACACATGGACATATGGATAAGAACACACACACACATGGATAAACACACACACACATGGATAAAAACACACACGTGCACACATGGGCATGAACACAACACACAGACACACATGCATCTGTGATCATGCACACTGAAACACATGCGTGTTCCTGCGTGTGTATGTGTGTGTGTGTGTGTCTGTGTGGTCGTGCACGGTTTTGCAGTGAAGACATTGAGAAGATGACGCCGCGCAACCACGGCGCCAAGGAGAAGGTGAGACGTGCCAGCCGCTGCAACAACACGTGCCTTGTCAATGTACACACATGAATGCACACAATGCTACGCACACACACACACACTCTCTCTCTCATACACATACACATATAAAAGCTTGAGCGGCCGTTTGTGCGCACGTCGGCCAAGGCGACAATCATGCACCTGAAGAAGTTCCTTGCCCACCGCCTCAAACTCGCCGGCGCAGAAGAGGTGCGCGCGTGCGTGTGTCTGTCTGTGTGTGTGTCTGTGTGTGTGTGTGTGTGTGTGTGTGTGTGTGTGTGTGTGTGTGTGTGTGTGTGTGTGTGTGCGTGCGTGTGTGCGTGCGTGTGTGCGGGTCTTCGTCAGCGCCTTTGTGTCAGTGTCAGTGCCTCTGAGCCTGTGTCTTGTTCTTCCTCTTCGCATACACATGTGGTTCGTATTTCCGCTCGGTTCCCTACATGCCCTTCCCCTCCTCGGGACAAGTGGGCAAAGGGGAGACAGTGTGCACATGTGTGAGCGACGACAACATCGGGCTTCACCCCCAACCACTTCTCCCAGGTTGACGTGCTGTGCCGTGGGGAGGCACTTGGCAAAGAATACACCATTGAATATGTACTGCGCACCCGCTGGCGGAAGCCAAGCCAGCTCATGCTCACCTACAGACCCCACATTGACGTCGGCAACGATAGAGTACGTGGCTGCTTCTCTTGTGTGTGTGTGTGTGTGTGTGTGTGTGTGTGTGTGTGTGTGTGTGTGTAGTGTGTGTGTGTGTGTAGTGTAGTGTTGCGTGAACTAAACTTTTCTCTTGTCACGCTCTTGTAGATTGGCCTGACTCAATTGGTTTTGGTTTGGTTTTCCCTGCATGCTGTCCTGATGTCGTCTCATCCCCACTCCTCTCCCACACACCACTCCCCTCCCTCTTTTAGAAATAGGGTCATGTCATTGATGACCGCCTCCAACCCTCCATTTGTAATCGGCCCCACACGTCATCCCACTTCACTCTCGACCCATGCGCGTGTATGCCACAGAGCACAGAAAAACAGCCCACATCATCAACCACCACCATGTCTTACTTGCTTCGCCTCGCACCTTGCTTGATCGCTCGTGTTTGCTCCTGCCTATCCCCCCCCCCGTGCCATGCTTATTGTGCGTGCGCTGAAGCGTGCGAGTTGTGCTTTCAACGTGTATTTGATCAAACAAGAACAGCATGACAGACGCATGAGACGCAAACGCTCCAACATGCAGCGGAACAAACCAACCAGTGCAGCCATTCGTGGCACAGAGCATGTTAGGGGTACACACGGTATGCGAACAGAAACACACACACACACACACACACACATTCATGCACGCATTCATGCCGTGCACGTACAGGTAGGGAAATGGACCGCACAAAAACTCACAGAACAAAGAAAACAACAACAACAACA
>NW_004754905.1:525562-530562 GCF_000188695.1 Salpingoeca rosetta | reverse complement strand
CCCGTTGTTGGCGCCAACCTGGTGCGGCTCAACTACCGCAAGCTGAGCGCAGATGAGTCACCAGCATCCCGCTCAGATATGGCTGCGTTCCCGCGCACGCAGTTGTTCACCGCAACCCCACAACAGCAGCAGCAGCCACAGCCACAGCCGCAGTCCATGCAGCCGCAAGAGATGATGCAGCAGGTAGCTCCTCAATTTCAGCAGCTTCCGCCACATTGTATTCCGCCACAGCCCGAACTGCGCCAATCATCACAGCCACAACAACTACAACAACAGCGGCAGCAACTACAACAACAACAACAGCAGCAGCAGCAATTACAACAACAACAGCAGCAATTACAACGCCACGCTTCTACGGCGCGATTTCAGCCGCAGCCTCAACACCAACAACCACAGCACCGACAACGACGACAGCAGCAGCAGCAGCATGCGTATGATGATGTTAGCCTCTCTGAGTTGGCGCACAACGTCACGCCAGCACCAATGCACCACTCGTATGGCATTGAACAGCACCAGCAGCAACAGCAAGCGCAGGTGATGCAGCGGGGAGATGCACAACCGCTCGGTGCGCAGCAACGTCTGCAGCAAACGTCGTCCGTGTCCAATGCAGACGTGAGGGGAGGTGCCATCAGCCGTAGTGGTAGCGGCGGTGGTGGTGGCGGCGCTGATATTGAGATGATTCCGACACAGGCCGGCACGGTGCAGAGCCACCTCTCCCTGCAGCAGCAACACCCGGCCACGTCCCTTGACGCTGGTGGGCATCGTGGTGGTGGTGGTGGTGGCTGCAGCAGGAGCAGCGGTCGCGGTGGTGGTGGTGATGCCGGCATGCTTCCACGCCACGCACACGCAGTTGCACCACAACACGGCGCTGGAGACGGTGGGGACAGCACCACCACGGACAGCTTCGACCACGACCACGACTTTGGCTATGACGAGCAGCAGCAGCACGTCGATCTGGGGCACGATGATGAAGATGCTGGTGGGATGGAGGCCGAGCCCATGGCGGCTCGTGGCGTGTTTGCAGGAGCTGCCACAGGGCGAGGTGCCAGCAGCAGCACCACCGCCACCACCACCACCACCACCAACATTGCCCCTCGCAGTGGTGTGGAGATGCGTGGCGGTGGTGGTACTGGTGGCAGCGGCTTCGTGCGCGAGCACAACCTGCTGCGGGGCCGGGCGGGGAGACGCGCTGCCTTGCGCACAGGCGCCTCCATGGCCACGCCGGCAGCTGCCACCGCCCATGGCACGGATGACCATGGTGGTGATGATGCAGACGGTGGTGGTGACGGTGGTGATGGATACGTAAGGAGACCCACCCGTGGTCACCATTCACTACCACAGCTTCAGTGCCCTGATGACCGCTTCCAGCACCAGCCACAGCAACGTCAGCTGCCAGCGTTGCCTGTTCGTCGCAGTGGTCGGGATGATTGGGGCGGCGACAGTGATGATGATGATGATGACGATGGTGATGTTGATGGTGATCTTGGTGCTGCTGGCGTGTCCTCTGCCCAGCTGCGGCACGGACGGCAGCGGGCTGTTCAGCGGCTTGATTTGCGCGCTGCACCGGACAGCGGAGACCAAGATGCTGGTGTAGGACGTGGCCGTAATGTTGTTGGGGGTGTTGACGAAGAGCGCAGTCAGCACCACCCTCACATGCAGCAGCCCCAACAACAACAACAACAACAACAACAACAACAACAACAACAACAACAACAACAACAACAGCAACAACAACAACAACAACAACAACAACAACAACAACAACAACAACAGCAGCAACAACAGCAACTGCCGCAGTTTCAACAGCAAGAAGAGGTGCCGTCATATGTGTACGGCGGCGTGGAGGTCCTTGACAAGCCGCACCACCTGGTCCCTCTGCTCCTGCCCAACGGACAGCAGGTGCTGGCTGTTGTGCCTGCAGGCTTTGGCAGCGAAGGGTTTCTCACGCCCGTGCAAGCTGGCACGCTGCAAGGCATGGGCATACAGTCTGATACGCGCGTACAGGGCAGTGGCGGAAGCATTGGCGTTGATAACGGAAGTGCCGTTGCGGCAGGGCAGCACCCCTATGGGCATACCGAAGGTGCAGGCGGACGGCTGGGACCCCCCTCGCGACGAACACAGCAGCAGCAACAACAACAACAACAACAGTTGCAGCAACAGCCACGACAGCAACGGCAGCAGCGGCAGCAGCAGCAGCTGGTGGCGTCTTCCAGTGAGTTTCGGCCGCGCGGAGCGTTTACGCAGCTTGCGACCCAGGCGCTTCACCAGCACCAGGCACTGTCTCCGACTTCGCTCTCACCGTCGTCGTCGTCCCTGGCGTCATCCCAGTCGCCCACATCACAGCGGCTCCAAGATCGCCACCACCACCACCACCACCACCACCACCACCAGCAGCAGCAACAACAACAACAACAACAACGGCAACACCGGCAGCAGGTTCACGGGCAACAGGTGTCGCCACCACAAGGCACGATGATGTTGCTGTCACCACTGCGCCCGCACACGGCCTCGGCACCGCCACCCGATGTGCAGCCGTTTCTTCATCAGCACAGTCACAACCAAGGGCAACAACAACAACAACAACAACAACAACAACAACAACAACAACAACAACAACAACAGCAGCAGCAGCAGCAGCAACAGCATTACCGCCAACACTCCTTGCGCCGCCGTGCAAGTGCACAGGTTGCTTGGGCCGCTGATGCTGCCCCGCTGACGGAGCGCCAGCCGCCGTCAGCTATGGTCACGAGCACCCCAACATCAGGGCGGCCTGTAGGCGCAGCGGAAACGATGTCCTACGCGCCGACCACACACGCTGCGCCTTTGCTTCCCCCGTCGACCTCCGTATCAACATCAGCATCAGCACTGGTAGTGTCATCATCATCGTCGTCGTCGTCGTTGTCCACGCTTCCCACGTCGTGCGTGACATCACAGCCTGGCCGTGCAGCTGCTTCCTCCACCACTGCAGGGCTACCGCAACAACAACAGCAAGAGCAGCGAGGGAAGCAGCCCATGGCAGCCGACACTGCATCGACAATACGCCCTCTGCAAGCAGGCGCCGGCAGCGGTGACGGTGGTTGCGAGGGTGGCGACCTTCAGCAGCAACAACAACAACAACAACAGCAGCAGCAGCAGCAGCAGCAGCAGCAGAGCGGTGGCGGTGGCCTCCCCCATGGCGGACGCGGTGCCACTGGCCGTGGTCGTCGTGGCAGCCGTGAAGGCAACGCTGACGGCGTGGTCAGGCGGGGTCACGGCACGAGCGCCAGCCTATCGCCCGAGTTTCGCGAGCATGTGATTCCTGTCGTTAGAACTACATGCAGCGGCGACGACGGCGGTGCTGATCAACGTGACAGCGACAACACCCCGCATGATCGCAATCGTGATCGTGGTGGTGGTGACAATGACGACGATGACGATGATGCTGATGATGATGGTAGCAACAGCCTACAGACTGCTGGGCGTGGGGGCAGCAGTGGGGGCGGCAGCGGGGGCGGCGAACATGGCACAAACTGATGTACGGTTTATTCGTGTGTGTGGGGGGGGGGGTAATGTGTGCGTGGGTGTGCGTGTGCGTGTGCGTCTGCGTGGATGGGGAGGGGGGTGGGAGTATGTGTGTGTCGAGAGAGAAAGAGAGATAGCAGGAGTAGGAGTCGATTTGAATGTTTTGAGGCGCGGTCGTGTGTGTGTGTGTGTGTCTGTCTGTCTGTCTGTCTGTCTGTCTGTCTGTCTGTCTGTCTGTCTGTCTGTCTGTCTGTGTGTGTTTGGTGGCCCAGTTGGCACTGGGCGGAGTGTGATGACCAGTGTAGTGGTGCACAGCAGGCGTTGTCTGACGACAAGTGCATAATTGACGAACAGCAGCAAAGTTCTCGCTTGATTCCGTGTTGGAAAGGCACATGTGTGTGTGTGTGGGGGGGTGGGTGGGTGGGTGTGTGGGTGTGCTTGCGTTGGTGTTTCTGTTGTTGGTTTTGAGCCCGTTGGGCAGCAGATAAAAAACAAGTTTGACATTGAGCAAAGAATGGGGAAGCGATGATGATGATGTTTTCATTGAGAATCTTCAACAACGACAGTGTTTGTGTGTCATTTTTGACAGGTGTCATCTTTCAGCGTTTCATCATGGCATCCCACTGTACAACCCAGCCTAGCGCATGTAGGTTTGATCATTTCCCCCTAAAACAACCAAACGAGCACGAACAACGAACAATACCATGCCTGACCTCCAGCTGACAACCATGTCAACCGTTGTTGTGGTGATGGCCGTGATGGTCGCCATCAACCCAGCCACCGCTTTTCCGGTTGACTCGCCGTGCACGACTGCCTCGTATGATGGCTCTGCCCAGCTTGCTTTCCGCTGCCTTCGCTCCGACAAGATCGAGGATTACGAGCAGCCTCGCCTCGATGCGTTTGCTGTGAAGTTGAACGAAGCACTCGTGGATACGTGTGGCCTTGCCCAGGTTTGGTCTGGTCTGATTGTTGTGTTCGCCTCTCTTCTCTTGTTTGCGCTGAGAAGCAGAATGATGTGGCTGGTGATCGAACGATAAAACCATATCGTTGTGCTTCGTGTGCGTCGATCAAAGGCAGAGCGATCGCGATTCGTGTCGAGCAAGGCACAGAGTCACACAAATACATGCATGCTTACGTTGTGATCTGGATCGAACAACTCACCGAGCATGACTTTCCCCTGCTCCGTCCATCTTTGCATTTGTTGCCTTGCTCGCCACTCGTTGTCAGTGTGACGTGCGCTCTTCAGATGGAACCGACCTGGAGATGGTGACCGCAAACACCAACGCCGTCCGCCTTGCTGTCAAGAACGCCTCTGTGAGTGATACTGGCAGCACTGTTTCACCGTCGCCATACTCGGCATGTTGTGTTCTTTGGTTGACGCGTTGTGTCATTCATTTTTGCTTTACACTAACGCGTACCCCTGTACCCCCGTATCGCACACCTACACCTACACACACACACACACACACACACACACACACACACACACACACACACAC
>NW_004754905.1:523184-525462 GCF_000188695.1 Salpingoeca rosetta | reverse complement strand
ACACACACACACACACACACACACACACACACACACACACACACACACACACACGCACACACGCACACACACACACCAACACACATGAAGACCGTCGACCAAATCGTGAGCTGCATGGACAACCACCAAGTCCGTTTCATGCAGTGTACTCTGAAGGCTGCTGATTATGTGGCGGCAGGCAACACGGCCTTGTGTGGGTCCACCACCTACACCACGAGCGCCGTCGTGGAGACAAAGTGCCGCCGTAACCAACAGTTTGACCAGTTCACCGACGCAGAATTGGACAAGTTCGCCAATCAACTTCGCAATGCCATCCAGGAGGACTGCGGCCTTGATGTGAGGGCGCTTGTGGGCATGCATGCGTGCTGTGCTTGTGTGTGTGTGTGTGTGTGTGTGTGTGTGTGTGCGTGCGTGTGTGTGTGTGAGTGAGGGAGTGTGTGTGTGTGTGCGTGTGCTCTCTGTTTGGATGAGAGTGTGTGTATTGTGTGCTCCTGGCCGACGATCACTGTTGATGCAGTTATTCACTGTCGTGCGGGATACCTGTGCACGTCTGTCTCTTCTGCTTTGATTGATGGCAGGCATGCGACCTGTTGGTGACGGATGCATCGTCAGTGACGGTTTTGAGCAGCAACAAGTTTAGCGTCGCTGCCAAGGACGCCTCAGTGAGTAGTTGTGAGCTGATGTGCATGTATGGCAGGTCGACGGTTGCGATTAGGGAATAGCGGGGAAGTGTCGAGCGTCTTTCGAACACTTGTGATTTTCTTTTTGTTTATGTTGTAATTGGCTCAATTATCATGCCATCACACATTCCTCCTGTCTTCGTCTTGCTTTCTCCGTGTCTCCCTCGCTCGTTGTCTGAATCAAATGCAGGTGGTCACTGCTCTGCAGTCGTGCAACCTTCGGTTCAATCGGTGCAAGGTCACAAGTGTGCTGCTAGGCACAACAACAACAACAACAACAACAACAACAACAACAACAACAACAACAACAACAACAACAACAACAACAACAACAACAACAACAACAACAACAACAACAACAACAACCATTACGCCTGAGTGCCCCACTGTTGCCACTCCATCAGCAAGCGTGAACGGACTCCAAATTGTGTTT
This sequence comes from Salpingoeca rosetta, assembly GCF_000188695.1. Taxonomy (NCBI): domain Eukaryota; class Choanoflagellata; order Craspedida; family Salpingoecidae; genus Salpingoeca; species Salpingoeca rosetta. Next base: position 524,349 of record NW_004754905.1, on the reverse strand, counting down.
ACTGTGACGGGTGTTGAGACGGGCAACATCATTCGCTGCGTTGCACTCAGTCAAGACGCAGATCCCGAGTACGAAAATATCACGTCATCTGCGGCGGCTTTCTGGGCAGTGCAGTCGCATATCGTGAGCTATGCTGATTACAATGCAATGGACGCTGGTGCCCGGACTGGTTTCAGCTCGACACTCTCCACGGCCAACCTTGACGGCTCATTTACTCACGTGTGCAGTGCACGGCCCTTCAACTCCAATCTGCTTTGTCCGCTTGTGGCAACTGACCCACCTTCCACCGCGCCCTGCTTCCCTGGCTGGGCCGAGATTATCTTGGAGAGCGGCGAGCGCGTGCAGCTGCGTGACCTCAAGACTGGTGACCGTGTGCTTTGCTTGTCGGCTTCGAACGGCAACAGCCTGGCCTACTGCGACATGAAGACATTCATCAACGTCCAGCGCAACAAGCCCAGCCCCTTTGTGGAGCTGCGCTACACGGACAAGGACGGCAACGCTGGTGTGCTCACCTCGACGCCCGACCACTTTATCTTCCGCGCTGGCGAGGACGTGGATGTGTCGAGCGCATCCATCACCAAGCCCGCCGGCGAGTTTATTTTTGCAGAGGACTTTGTTGTTGGCGACCGCCTCGTGCGCTACGACGACGCTGGCTTTGTGTACACCGTTGTCATCACCAGCATCACGGAGACGACGGACGATGAGTTCTACACCCCAGTCACCAACGACGGCTCCACGCTGTTTGTGGACGACGTGTTTGTGTCCTCCTTCGCCGTCCTTGCGTCCGCGGAGGCCCTGCGCAAGCTGAACGCCCCAATCTGGCAGAACGACGACGCCCGCTTCAGTGTGCCGACCGCTGGCAAAGACTTCCCTGTTGGCCTACACCCGTACGTGGCGGAGCGCGCCCGCCTCATTGCCCAGGCGAACGTCAGCGGCCAGACGATTGACTTTGGTGGCCTTCTTGGCTACATTGGTCAGAAGCTTGCGCAAGGCCACATCTTCTCCGAGCAGGAGATGCTCGACCTCATCCCCACATACATCAGCTGAACTCTGTGTGTGTGTGTGTGTGTGTGTGTGTGTGTGTCGTGTGTGTGTGTGTGTGTGTGTGTGTGTGTCTGTGTCGTGTGTCTCTGTGTGTGTGTGTGTGTGTGTGTGTGTGTGTGTG
>NW_004754905.1:521803-522812 GCF_000188695.1 Salpingoeca rosetta | reverse complement strand
CACACACACACACACACACACACACACACACACACACACACACACACACACACCCACTCACACACACTCACACACACACTCACTCACGCACCAACACATACATTTGGCAGGTGCCAGCGCAACTGTGGCAGATGATGGCTTGACACCTGAGCAGCGCAAGGAGATTGAGCAAAAGAAGTTTGAGGCAGCACGAAAGCTCGCGTTGACAAAGGGTGTCCCGGTCACGGGCACCATGGGCGAGTCCTGGCGCCACGCCCTGCGTCGCGAATTCAAGCAGTCGTACTTTGAAAAGGTCAGCCTTGCTGATGTGTGTGTGTGTTGTAGGGGGAAGAGGAGTGTGGATGCGTGGGTATGTGTGGGTGTGTGAGTGAGTGTGTGAGGCATGCACTGTCACTTATATGTCCTTCACACTCTTAACAAATACACCCCCCCCCAACACAGCTGATGTCGTTTTTGGCCAAGGAGGCGGAGGGCGGCAAGACCATCTTCCCGCCGGCAGACGAGGTGTACTCGTGGTCGCGTGCGTGCCACATCCGAGACGTCAAGGTGGTCATCCTGGGGCAGGATCCCTATCACGGGCCTGGTCAGGCCCACGGCCTCTGCTTCAGCGTCAAGCCAGGCGTCTCAGGTGCGACTGCTTTGCTCGTGTGAGTGAGCGTGTGTGTAGATGTGTGTGTGTGTGTGTGTGTGTGGTGTGTGCATGTGCGTGTGTATGCGTTTGCAGATGTGTGTGTGTGTGCAATTCTTGCGTCCTCGTTTCTCATGGTTGCCTCTTCCCGCTGACCAACCACATGCCCCGACATGTCCCTCGCATGTCACAGCACCGCCAAGTTTGAAAAACATTTACAAGGAGCTGGAGGAAGACATTGACGGTTTCAAGAAGCCGGACCACGGCCACCTCATGTCCTGGGCCGAGCAAGGTGGAGATGTATATATATATATATATATGTGTGTGTGTGTGTGTGTGTGTGTGTGTAAGAAAGGAGTGAGCGAGGTATTGTCTTTCTGC
>NW_004754905.1:507957-520879 GCF_000188695.1 Salpingoeca rosetta | reverse complement strand
CACACACACACACACACACACACACACACACACACACACACACACACACACACACACACACACACACACACACCCTCGACAACAACAGGGCTGGGAGACGTTTACGGATGCAGTTGTGGACTGGATCAACAAGAACATGTCCAATGTTGTGTTCATCCTCTGGGGCAACTACGCAAAGAAGAAGGGCAAGAAAATCAACAAGGTGCGCTTGCTGTATGTGCATGGGTGTGTATTGCTTACACGGGTGTGTGCATTTGTCTTGCATGCATGTGCATCTCGTGTGTGTCTGCGCGCGAACACCATTGACGCCCGACTCACACACTTGTCCACATGTCCTCTCTTTTCCACTCCAAAACCGCACGCATCACCCGCTTCGCTTCCCTTGCCTTAATTCCACCTCACAGCAAAAGCATCTGGTGCTTGAGGGTGCACACCCATCCCCGCTCTCTGTCACGCGGTTCCGGGGTCAGTTTGGCGTCTTTAGGTTTTGCATGTGTTGCGCTCTTGCAATTCAGTGCATGTATCATTTGTGTCATCATCACATCAACTCACACTGCAATGCATACACACACAACAACAGGGTGCCGCCACTTCTCCCAAGCCAACAGCTACCTGAAGAAGATGAAACGTGGCGAGATTGACTGGGCATCCATCTGCAAGTGAACACAACCTCACACACCCACACCCACACACACACACCCATCCACACATCCACACACCCACACCCACACCCACACACACACCCACACACACATACACACACACACACACACACACACACACACACACACACATGTCCTTGTTGCTTGCTACATCGTTTCGCCCGCCCTTTTGCTTCCACCTCTCCGTTGGTTCACGCATCCATAATCGACCTTTCCCCGGAAAATAGAAGTTCCGAATTTGATTCCATGCACAATTACAAACAGTTTCTGAAAGATATTCGCCAATCCTCTACAATCGACTGGTTGGCAACGACGAAGAAGACAACGAACGACGTGCAGGCAGAAACAACACCAACACAACAACGCAAACAGACCACAAGAGCACAGCTTGTCACATCAGTTCACAGACCACCATCAGCCCGCGACAGCAACCAGCCAGAGATGGAGGGTGTGTGGGCGGTTGGCTGTGACAGTGGCGTCCACGCGACGACAGACACCACTGCAGTGTACACATGCAACTCGCTGCTGTGCACTCTGGACACGCAAAGCAACACAGTCACTGTGCGTTTTCTGTGCATGTGTGCTTGCCTGCTGCTGGTGCTAACAACGTCGATGCCGAGCGTTGGCGTCAGCGCTGATGTTGGCGTTGGCGTTGATGTTGGCATTGGTGGTCGTGGTGATGCAACACGGTTCTCTGTGTGGTCCTTTGCTGCTCCCACTTCTTTTTCTCTCTCTCCGTCGTCTGATCTTTGCCATGCCGTTCTGTTCCATGTCTTTTGCAGCCGCAAATCGTGGATCCAGATGCGCCCGTGTTTGCGCTTGCCGCCAGCACCCAGCGCCGCGTCTACGCGTACGTGCTGGAGCAACCGGATCCAGTCATCACCGTGCGCTCGGCCACCACAAACGAAGTGCTTGCCGTCCTCGAGCGAGGTAACACACGTGGTTCAAGCCGTCTTGTTGCACCGCGCTGCAATTGCTGTACGCTGTAGCGAGGTGGCACATTGCGAGAACTGGTTTCCTCATTCACGCACCCCCACTGCCTGTCATACCATGCCATGCCATGCCATACCAGAGGGTGAAGATGCGCTGCCGTGTGCGCTTGCATTCGATGCGTCCGGGAGCCTCCTGTACGCCATGGACGCTCCTCCACACCGCTCCCTCGTCCTCTGGAACTGGGCCGACCAGTCAAGTGCGTTTGCTTTGCCCGCAACTTGAGAGAGAGAGAGAGAGAGAGAGAGAGAGAGAGACAGAGATTGTGTGCGTTCGGTGTGTATGTGGTGTTTTCGTGATTACAGGGCTTGGTGTTAGCGACCATAGCTGTCCCCCAAGTCCCACGAACAACACAAATATGCTCACTTTTGCATACACACACATGTGCGTGCAGTTGTTGCGCGGGCGGAGGTTGATGATCCCGGGCACTTTCATCTTCGCGTGAACCCCCAGCTGTGGACGCAATGTCTCGTGTACAGCAAGGAGCACGCGTGCGTGTGGGAGGTGGAAATTGTTCGCGACGCATCTGTCGTCACACCGCGGTACGCTTGTCGAACACACGCTGATGTGTGTGCGCGCGTGTGTGTGCATATGTGTGCACATGTGTGTGCGTGCGTGCGTATGTGCGTGTGCGTGCGTACGTGCGTACAAGTCAGCTGTTCCAACTCATTGAAATACACCACCACCTGCTCGACCTTACACACCACACCGCCCACACACGCCACCGTGCACCCCCACCACCAGCGCCGTAAACCTGTCACTGACGACGAAGGAGCGACAGGGCTCGCGCTTCCTTCGCCGCACCTCTCTGGAGGAGAGCTTGAACCTGCAGATGGTGTTTGAGGAGGAGACAACACTCACCATCACAGACGCCTTCTTCTCCGACGAGACGAGTGTCGTGTGCGGCTGCGCGGACGGCGAGGTGGGTGGTCCCACGTGGTGGCGGTGGTGATGATGTATTTTGGTCTTGGGTGACAGTGGACGTGCTGAAGTGTGTGAACGTGAAAAGGGGGGTCGGGGGGCGGAAGATGTGGTCTTGCCTGGGTTCAGCTGTTGCTCGCGTGTGTGTCCCTGAATCGGACTGTGCATCCTGCCAGTTGTATCCAACTCTAACAAACGCACACACACACATGCACACACACACACGCACGCACACAATGATGTGTGGTGCACAGTTGATTGAGGCTGACTTTGACACTGGGGCAACGCACGTGGTTGTGACGTCGTCCAAGTTTGGGGCGGGCGCATTTGATGCTCTGCACTGGCACGGTGATTCGTCCACGCTTATCGCAGCAGGTGCGCCACGCCCTCCTCTCTCATGTGCACGTGCACACGCGTATGTTTGTGTGTGTGTGTGTGTGTGCGTGTGTGTGTACATACACGTGTGTGTACATACACGTGTGTGTGTGTGTGTGCGAATCTGTTGTGCCCTCTCAACCCCCCCCCTCTCCCTCTCACACATTTAGTCACAAACATACACACTGACTAACAATCGCACTCACAATCCCACACGCACACACACATCACATCAATCCCAGGACGGGACGGAGTGCTGCGGTGGTTCCTGTGGACAGAGGCGGCACCCACGCTCATGCATACACTCACAACCAACCTCACAACAGCCACCATTGCCTCGTGAGTAGCGGTCTGCAGCCCTGCACTGAAGCACGTGTTTGTGAGGAGCGTGGCGCATGGTTTGAACGAAATTCGTGTCAACCTTGTCTGCTGATTCGCCATCACCATCTCACCATCTCACCATCTCACCATCTCACCACCATCATCGTCACCACGATCAACCACCTCCACCACCATCATCACCACCACCATCATCACCACCGCCGCTACTGTCAGGGTTGGCCGGGTGCTGGCGATTGCTGGACCGGAACACGTCTCGGTTGTCGCCAACCACCAGCTCATCACAACCAGCAATGGTGATGATGATGATGATAGTGGTGAGGGTGGTGCGACAAGCAATGTGACGGCTACGGAGCCAACAGTCAACACAATCGTGCAGGTGCGAACCAGTGCCGCGCGTGTGTGCGAGTGTGTGCGCGTGTGTGCGAGTGTGTGCGCGTGTGTGCGAGTGTGTGCGTGTGCGTGCGAGTGCATGCGTGTTTGCGAGTGTGTTCTCATGCGTATTAGTTATCTGCTCCTCCGCCCCCCCCCCATCTCACCGTTCCAACACCATTTTCAACTGCGTCTCCTTCTCGCAGGGCGCCGCCTCACCAAGCACCGCCGTGTTCACCTCCGTCGTCCCATCATCATCATCGTCTTCATCATCATCATCATCACACGCCGACGACGACCAACAACAACACGAGGAGCGAGTCGTCACTGTCACTGCCAGCGAGCTCGTCCATCAGCACACCACGGGCGGTGCATTCGTTGGCAGCGCCAGCATCGCCAGCGTGGATGCCGCCACCACCGCCGTCGCGTGTGCGTCCTGCTCCCCTGCGCTCATCACAGGCTCCTCCAAAGGTTGCCTGCAGGCATTTCGCCTGCTCCCCAGCGGCGGGTGCGAGCGCGTGTGCAAGCGGTTGGTGCACGGACAGCGCGTGAACGCTGTTGCTGTTGATGAGACGGGAACCACGGTCGTGTCCGCCTCAAAGCGCCACTTTGTTGTGCTGGCGGTAAGTTGTTGGGGGGTGACATTGCGGTTTCGTCTGTTATGGTGTACGCATGCGTGCACTTGCATGTGTCTTCGGGAAGTGTCTTGTGTACGTTTTTGCACTGCACCACAACAGCAATGCACAGCACATTCCCTGCCACTTGACGCTTGGTGTGACACTTGGTACCTCTCTCACGCGACACTTGATTACACACACGCACACGCGCGCGCGCACACACACACGCACACACACACACACCAGATGCCCAGCTTGGAAGTGCGGTGCGCGGGTGAGGTGGAGCACGACATTCTAAACGTGCGCGTTTCGTTCCACCAAGGCAGGACAGTCATTGTTGTTCTCCTGCAGCATCCAGACGCGTACACGCGCGCCCTCACATTCGCCGTTCCCGAAGGTCAGCCGTGATACACGTGGTTTTGTGTCTTTTGGAGGTGACAGCAGATTGGTTTATTTGCATGCCTCAATCTATGAAGGCTCAGCAACCATACAATCACATGGCCACACACTTACACACATGCACACATACACACACACACACACACACACACACACACACACACAACACCAACAGATCAGAGCGTGCTTGCGGACAACTTCTTCTCCGACACGCTGCTGAAGATTGACTTCAACAAGGCGCCCATTAACGTGACGCGCCTGCCCCAAAATGTGGACAAGGTCCTCCTTGCAGAACGCGTTTTGTTGTGCTGGGACATTCGGTCCGGTTCCTTCTACGCGTGTGCGAGTCCATCCCTCCGCCCATCGCACGGCGACACGCCCCCATTTGCAGAGCGCGTCGACAACGCACCAGAGCTGGAGGTGTGTGTGTGTGCTTGTGTGTGCGTGTGTATGTGCGTATGTGCGCTTGTGTGTGTGCTTGTGTGTGCGCTTGTGTGTTCGTGTTTGTGCATGTGTGTGCCTGTATCTACATCTGTGTGTCTCCAGAATCAATGTGACAGCAACCGGCCAACCAACTGACCCTCCTCCCCCACATCTTTTTATTCGACGGCAGGTGTTGGAGTCCTTCAGGGGCATCTTCGGGCGGTCGTCCAGCGCTGCGCTCTCCGTCGCAGGTGCTGTGCCAAACCATCACCATCGTCACCATCGTCACACCATCACCACCATCACCACCATCACCATCATCGTCCGTGTCATCATTGTCGCGTTGATATGCATCGATGCGAGGGCAGGGGCACTGCTTATGTGTGTGTGTGTGCGTGTGTGTCATTGGATGACAGTCGTATGTGCATGCACACACATGCACGAACACGCACACACACATGCACTCAACAAACAAACACGCACACACACATCCTTCATTTGCGCGATTTCATGTCCATTACCACCAACACCACCATGACGTGTTCAGGCCACTTTGCCACGGCGTGTTCGTCCACGGGCCAGATTGTGACCATCCCCCTCACGCCGCCAGGCAGGATTGGATCACCACTCACCGTGAGCGTCACACGCACGCGCGCGCTGACCACAACCACGCCCGTCTCACACGTGGCGTGGACGCGTGACGCCTCCAAGCTTGTGGTTGCGTCAACGACGGGCTCGCTCGCCGCACTTGAATTCTCTTCAGACACGGAGTGGCGTGGCAAGATGCTTGGGATTGCGAAACAGGCAACGCAATTTATTTCGGTGCAGCTGATGGACAGTGCGTCCGAAGCGACAAAGCGACTCATGCAGGCGCAGGTGCGTGTCACGCTGATTTCCACGCTTGAGAGCCGGGTGGGTGGGTTGTGATGGTGGTGCATGCAGAGGATGCGAGTTGTTACGTGTACGTATTACCGCATCACACATGTCCTCACAAGAAATGACACACACACACACACAATACATCACAACGCACACACACACACACACAATGCACACACCACACACACCACACACACACACACACACACACACCACACACACCACGCACACACACACACACCACGTGCACCACAGGCCGACCCTCTGCCTGCGATTGCCGAGCAGCAGCAGCGCGGCTCAATCGGAACTGGCGCTGGGATGACTGCGGTGGAGGAGGCCGTGCAGGCCGCACATGACCGCGCACTGCAGGAGGTGACAACCATGAGGGTGGTGGTACTGGCCGTTGGTGGTGGTGGTGGTGGTCGACGTGAGCGAATGAGGAGGAGGATGCGTGCGAGGAACGGGGATGATGTGGCATGCATTCACGCTGACGTGCTGGTGTTTGTGTGTCGCACAACCCACAACACCAAACGATATTACGTCACGTTGCCTCACGTGTGCTGCGTTGATGCTCGTGTGCACCTCAGGCGACGAGTGGTGATGGCGACATGCAGGCCGAGATTACCGCCCTCCGCGAAAAGGTGACACGGCTTCGTGATGCTGGCTTGGTGGCTTGGTAATGACGAAGGTGGTGGTGGAGGACGAGGAGGAGGAGGAGGAGGAGGTGGTGGTGGTGGTGGTGGCTATGTTGTGACGATGGTGAATGTGGAGCTGGTGGCCGCTTCATGGAGTTTAATGTCTGCAAACGCACATTGTCACGGCCAAACACGGCTCATGTTACAAACGTGCAAGCTCACAAATGCTCGCCCCCGCCTGCCTCGAATGCCCGCACGTGTTGTGTGTGCATGAACGTATTCTACATGCGCGTGACCCTGTTTGCGTGCATTTATATCTTCCCCCCTCTCCTCCCCATGCCATCAGCTTGAAGCGCTGGTTGCCGCTAACAGCGCCGCGGTGCCGGAAGAACAGCTGGACAAGGACGAGTTTGTGCTTGATCTGGAGCAGAAGGCGCGACTGCAGACCTCACTCGACGAAGCCGTCAACGCCCGACGCGCAGACATCCAGACGGAGGCAAGTGGCCATGGGAGTGCATGGGGTGCAGGAGGTGGAAGGGTGTGTCTGTGTGTCTGTGTGCGCGTGTGTAGGTGTGTGTGTGTGTGTGTGTGTGTGTGTGTGTGTGTGTGTGTTGGTGTGTGTATGTGTGTCCCTTTGCTCATTGCTCATTGCAAGTTCGTAGCACTGCCAACCCCTTTAATCCAACCAACCACCAATCCATCCGTGCACAATCATCCATGCGCGCCACCATGCCAACCGCTGTCGCTGCCTCCACCAGATATTGAAGGAGCAGTTCCACCGCAACAACATCAAGCGGGAGTGCTGGGACGCAATGGCGGTGCCCGGTAAACGCATCTACGGCTTTGACATCAAGCTCGAGGTACGACAACCAGAGTTTGCATTGTTTCCGTGACACGTGTGTGTGTGTGTGCGGTGTACGCGTGTGCGATTTATGTGTGTGCGATGTGTGCGTGTGTGTCTTAAGAGGGAACAGTTGGAGCAAAGATGCATTCAAACGCGTGCACATACGCATATGTACGCGTATGCGCACGTATGTGCACTCAGACACACACACACACACACACATACGTGCACAAACTTGTCTCACACCCCCGCTCTGTCCTGTGTTCTTCTTGTCCAGGTGATGAACTTTCCCCTTCGGAAACTGAGCGAGGCGGAAAAAAACGCATTTGATCGCATCGTTTCCATTCGCAGGACCGAAATCGCCGTCGAAAACGCAATTGAGAAGCTCAACAAGCAGGTGTGTGTGTGTGTGCGTGTGAACGTGTGCATTGGTACTCCTCGTACCACTGTTCCCACCACCACTCCTTGACATTACCTCACACCAATCACCACCTCTGCTACGCCCCCGCCCCAACCGGCCCACGTGCAGGACGAGGCGCCTGCCACGCCGATGACGCCGATGACGCCGCTCACACCGCTGACAGGCGACGGCGCTGCCGCTGTCAAGAGCTCCAGTGGCGATGGTGATGGCGGTGAAGGTGATGGTGATGGTGACAACAAGGCAGACAGTGGCGGTGGTGGTGATGGAAGCGGCGGCCAGGGCGACAAGGGCAAGAATGGCGGCGATGGTGGCGGTGATGAGGACACGGAGGATGCTGCCGAGAATGTGCGGCCGCTGCTGTACCACCCGCTCAATCTTCAGACGGCCCCGCGCAAGCGCATGCAGATTGTCCTGCTGGAGCGATACGTGCGCCAGCTCAAGAAGGCCTTCAATGTCACGTTTGAGGAGGTGGGATGCTTGGTTTGAATGGTGTCGTGTGCTCCTTGTTGTGATGGTCTGTGTTGTGAAACAGTTGCGTTTGTTGCTGTGTCGCAGCGTGCGTGACTCACCACCACCACCATCACCACCACCACCACCACCACCACCACCATTGCCGTGCGGCTGTGTCCAGTTCCTAGAGCTGAAGCGGGAGGAGGCGCAGAAGATTGGCGCAAAGAACGAGGAGATTAAGAAAATTTGCAGAGAGCTCAACAAGCGGCCCACCCTCTACACCCCAAAGAAACACACGCTCGAGCACCCAGAGGATCTGCTCACGGTAAGTGCCGCTGTCGTTGTTGCCGTGTGTTTTATTGTATTTGTGTTTGTGGTTGTGTGTGTGTGTGTGGTGTTGCGTGTTGTGTGTGTGTGTGTGTGTGGTGTTGCGTGTTGTGTAGTGCAGGTGAAAGCTGTTTCGTGTCGTCTGCGTTAGCCCTGGCGTGCGTGTGTGTGTGTGTGTGTCATCGCCCTCATGCTTCCTGTTTCCAGCTCTGTTTCCCCAAATGCTCACGCTCGTACATCCCATCCACGCGAACGCCACTCACCGTGACAGGTGCGTGACGATGAGATTACGGTTGAGCGGGTGCTCACGGCTGAGGAGCGACGGAAGAAGGAGGAGGAGGACAGACTCGAAGCCGAGCGCAGGGCAGCCGCTGCCAATGACAACGCCCGCGAGCGCGGCGTACACGACATGATGTATGGGCGACTGGAGGGCAAGGCGGAGGACGATGTGTGGATTGACATTCCGCAGCCCTCGTTCATGACGCAACTGCACAAGGAAGAGTGGACCGACGAGCAGAAGCGCGAGGCGCAGGTGACGATTCGGGATGGATTAATTGTCGAATTGGTTGTGTATTCGTGTGTTCTTGTGTTGAGAGTGTATGTGTGCGTGTCGTGTGTGAGTTGTGTGAGTGTGTGTTGTGTGTCTTGTCGTGTGCGCGCGTGTCGTGCGCGCGTGTGTGAGCGTGTCGTGTGCGTGTGTGTGTGTGTGTGTCGTGTGTGTGTACTTGCTTCGTTCACGTGGTTTGTGTCCATTTCCTCATGCATGCTGTGCCGTGGTCCCTGCTCACTGCAGGCGTACGAGGCTGCGCATGCCGAGCTACTTGAGCGACGCGACAAGCGCAGAAAGGCGTTGGACGGACAGCTGCGCACACTGCATGGCCAAATCAGAGACATGTGCGTATTGCCATGTGGTGGTATCGCTTTGTGTGTGTGTGTGTGTGTGTGTGTGTGTGTGTGTGTGTGCGTCTTGCGTCTTGCGTCTGTGTGTGTGTGTATTTGTGTTTCTGTGTGTGTGTGTCTGTGTGTCTGTGTGTGTGTGCGTATATGTGTTTGCGTCCCGTCGTATCCAATCCCTTGCGATGATGCATTGACACGTCAAGCGTCAAACGCTATGTTCACATCCTCATTTTTCTCCCAATACCCCCCCCCCCACTTCTTCACCTCTCCCCCTTCAGCCGGCGCCACTTTGACTCGCGCCTTGAGGACCTGTTCCGGCAGCGGATTGAGGCCGAGCAGGCGGTGGCACGGGAGGAGCTCGCTGTGCTCAAGCTCGCCAAATCGCTGCAGGACGAACAGGACATTGTGGACGAGGCGATGGCCATTCGCGAGCAGCTGCAGCGGCACCGCCAGCAGCAGGGGCCGCGCTCCCACGCCGTGCAGGCCGCACAGCAGGTCAGGTTGAGAGAGAGAAGGGGGCGGTGATGGGGTTGTGGGGTGATGGGGGTGAGATGAGAGGATTTGATCAAGGGGTGGTGCAGTGGTGCAGTGGGCAGACGAAGATGCATTTGCTGCTGGTGCCCCTCCCCCTTCGCTGCGTCCACTCAACAATGCCACCACCATCCCCCACGACCACCGCCACCAACAGGTCGTTGCTGAGATCAATGAGGAACTTGGGGAGGCGCAGCACGCCGAAAAGCAGCTAGAGAAGTCCTTCCGTTCCCGTCGCGAGTTTGCGGACCTGGACTCCGGCACCGTTGACCTCCTCTTCAGGTGGCACAGCCATGTGACTTGAGATGTGTGTGTGTGTGTTTGTGCGCGCATGTATGTGTGTGTGTATGTGTATGCGTGTATGTGTGTGTGTGCTTGCAAGCCCTACTTGAGTGGACACTCGACTCATCACAGTGTGAACCCTTCCCCTCACCCATTTGAGCGTGTGATGTGTGTCAGGTTGTTCAAGCGCCGTCCGAAGCGCGGACAGCACCGGTCGTCGCTGGCGCCGCTGACAGACGCCGACCGCCCGCAGGACATTGAAGACGCCGTCTGGGCAAGGTGGCCAGCGCAGCCGTGCATGGTGGTGGTGGTGGTGGTGGTCGTTGTCGTCGTCGTATAGATGGGGGGTGTGTGTCTATGTGACTACTTGTGTGCGTGCAAGTGTCACACGTTTGCTAGGTCACTTGGTCGCTTTGCCAGGTGTGATGCGACAGCGTTGCCGTGCCCTGATCGTTCTTCTCACATCCAGCACCCTTTCCACATCATCTCCACCACCTCCGTCACGCACCACTCCATGGCACGCATGTCGTCACTGCGACTGCAGGGTGGTGAAGCTCCGAGACGAGAAGATTGAAAGTGAAATACGCGTGCGGGAGAAGATGGCTGAGCTTGCCGAGGCCGAGGTAACCGTCATGGTGTGAAGTGGGGGGGGGGAATATGTGGCATTATTGGAGGTGGTGGTGTTTGGAGGAGGTGGTGTTGGTGGTGGGCATGAATGGGGCAACGATGCGAACGTCAAGCCCATGAGAATCTATTTGCAGCAGTAGCCTGAGTCCCCCCCCCCACACACACACACCTCAACACGCCCCACGTTACGTGCGTGCTCACTAATTCCTCGCCCATTGCGCTGCCGCATTGATGGTTTCAGGAGTATTTGTCGCGGCGGCGGGAGCAGGAGACGGAACTCGTCAACGCCATTGAGAGCGCACTCTACGTACGTGATTGTGCTTTGGGTGGTTGTATTTACTGTGTTGTGCTGTCGAAGCATTGACTGTTTGTACTTGGTTTGTTCCTCGTTTCCCTGATTTGACACGGATACAACTTCATTTTTATTATATACTCACACCTAAACATACACACACACCTAAACACACACACACACGCACACACATGCATACACACACACACACACACACGCACACACGCACACACACACACACAACACCAGCGGCTGACTGAGCTTGAGCAGCAGCGTGCTGCGCTGAATGTGGACGTGGAAGTGCTCATTACTGTGCAGAACGGGCAGGTTGAGATTCAACACGAGAACGACTTTGATCCCATGTTCCACAACGCATTGCTGATTCCACGCACAGTGGTCGAAGACCTCAATGCAACCACGCGCAAGCTTGCAGAGGTGCACACTCCTGACATGTTGTGGTGCCGTGGATGCGTTGGCGGTTTGCTGTGTTGTGCAGTGTCGACTGTGGTTGTTTCGTTCATTTCATTTTTTCTCGGTGCGCCTTGGTTGTGTTGGAACGCAATATCGCAGACAATGCTAACACGCGCACATCTTTACCTTTGCATGCACTCATTCTGACTCAATTCACGCGTCGTCCTATACTTATATCACTTCTCCACAACCCTCACCCGCACCCCCCTCACTTTGTGTCGCTGTCAGGGCAAAATTGAGCACATGCAGCAGGCAATTCAGATGGCCCAGGGCGTGCGCTTCTTCATCGTGCATGTGCTTCACATCCATCGGGAGTTTCGTCACGCAGATCAGGCGGCCACTGTATTGTACGACATAGTCCTAGTCACATCACCCAAACAAACCCAAACAACGCCATGGAGCAACAACAGCCACCGCAATCGTGCACACGCACACACACACACACACACACACACACACACACACACACACACACACACACACACACACACACACACACACACACACAGAAACATTCACACGCCCGCGTCATTGTGTCAGCGTGGCATGTGTGGAGACGCTTCACGCAACAGAGCTGCTGGGCGATGGCGCCACGTGCGTCGTGAGGTTTCGCCGAAACACCGAGATCTTCTGCGTGAACTTGTCCCTGTTCTTGACCAGCAGGCTCTCCTCCACCTCGCTCAACAGCCCATCAAACGACGATGCAACCTGTCAGGTGAGAGAGGGTGAGAAGGGCGGGTTGTGTGATATGTGAGTGAGTGAGTCAGTGAGTGTGTGTGTGTGTGTGTGTGTGTGTGTGTGTGTGTGTGTGTGTGTGTGTGTGTGTGTGTGTGTGTGTGTGTGTGTGTGTGTGTGTGTGCGTGTTTGAGTCGGCACTTGTGCGGGAGCGTGAGGGACAAAAATCCAAGTTATGACTGGTCAAGACGTGCGGACAATGACGACAAGACAGCGCCATTAACATCGCAACGTAGGCGTTACCAGGTCTCGCTTGCTCATTGGCGTGCCGTTGATGGCCTCCTCCTTGATCTGCAAAATGATTGAAGGTGATCGCAAACAGAAGTGAATGGTTGGAACAACGCACAAAAGCGCACGCACTGTCTCGTAACACGAGCACGCACATGCAAAAGCTAATGGCACACACACACACACATGTACAAAACACACGCCA
>NW_004754905.1:497957-502957 GCF_000188695.1 Salpingoeca rosetta | reverse complement strand
AGTTGGCTGCAATGCGAACATGATCGTGGTGGTGATGGTGGTGGTGGTGGTGGTCGTGGTGGTGGTGGTGGGGTTGAGGAAATGTGCGGCATCAGGCGCACACGTGGACGAAAACAATGGAAGCATGCATATAATCACCATCAACAACGGAAGCATGCACGTAATCACCATCAACAACCGAGGCATACACATAATCACCATCAACAACGGAAGCATGCATGTAATCACCATCAACAACGGAAGCATGTATATAATCACCATCAACAACGGAAGCATGTACATAATCACCATCAACAACGGAAGCATGTACATAATCACCATCAACAACGGAAGCATGCACATAATCACCATCAACAACGTCAACCATACACATAATCACCATCAACAACCGAGGCATACACATAATCACCATCAACAACCGAGGCATACACATAATCACCATCAACAACGTCAACCATAACGTCAACCATAACACAATCACACACTCACCGCCGTCCTTAAGGCCGTGTTCAGTCTGCAGAATGCGGCACAGCCCGTCAACCAGCTGCCCAAGATACTTCATGCGCTGTGCACACACACACACACGTGTGCGTGTGCGTGAACGATGTGAGGGATTGCGTGAACATGACGCGCAGGGCGGCAGTGAGCATGCCCATGTGTATGCTTGTGTGTGTGTATGCTTGTGTGCATGTGTGTGTGTGTGTGTGTGTGTGTGTGTGTGTGTGTGTGTGTGTGCGTGCGTGTGTGTGTGTATGTGTGTGTATGTGTATGTGTGTGCGCAACATACGTCATCGGCTGTTGCGAAGATGGTTCGACGGATGGAGGCGAGCTGGACCAGACAGTTGAGTGCATGGCCTGACAAGCAAAGATGGTTGATCATAAGGAGGATGGGACGAGAAGGGTGTGACGTGAGGACACAGGTGATGTTTAAACACAGCTTGTTCCTCCCAACACACGCACGTACAAACACACAAACACATAAGCACACGCACACGCACACGCACACGCACACGCACACGCACACGCACACGCACACGCACACGCACACGCACACGCACACGCACACGCACACGCACACACGTGCATCCAGCCGCATCTGCGATTGCAACTCACTTGAGAGCGGGGGTTCGAGGTTGAGGTACAACTCAAAGAAGAGTGGCAGCATGTTGTTCGTCGTCAGCGTCTCCTTCCACGCTGTGATCGGCCACATATGGTGTGTGTGTGTTTATGTGTGTGTGAGTGCGTTTGTGTTTGTGTTGTTGATTAGAACAGGAGAAGCACACTGCAATAGCTATTCAAAACGCACACACACACATACACACATCAACACATCAACACACATCAACACACAACTACACACAACTACACACATCTACACCACCACCGCCACCCCTGCTGTCCCCCCCCCGCGCTGGCGTGTACGTACTTGATGGGACCTGGACGGTCTTGAGGTCATCTGTTGTCTCGTCGACACACGAGCCGATAAAGTCGTAGCTCAGGCACCCGCGGCACAGCTGCAGCACCCACCCAAGCAGCTGTACAACGCAATCCATGGTGGTGGTGATGATGAAGGGGTGGGAGTGGTGGTGTGAGACGGAAGCGCGTGCGGCCACGTAAACAACATGTTAAGTTCAACAAGAGAGAGAAGGAGAATGTGTGTGTGTGTGTGTGTGTGTGTGTGTGTGTGTGTGTGTGTGTGTGTGTGTGTGTGTGTGTGTCAAAACGCATGCGTGTCGCGAGCCTTCATCAACATACCAGTGAAACCACCATCACATTTTCACCACCACCACCACCACCACCACATTATCGCTGCCGCCATACCATGGCTGGGTCGGCGGTATCGGCCGTCTTGCAAACGACCTTATCCAGCACCGTCAGCGCGAGCTGGAACACGTTCAGCAGATCCTCCTCCCGAAAGCTCGACGACACCTGGCACACATGATGGGAGTTGTGATTGGGATGGTGATGGTGGTGATGGTGACCACGAGTGGAGGTGTACGATGTATGCGACGCCTGTTCGAGTTCCCGAATCGTGCACGCGCACACAAACAAGCAAACACACACACACACAGGCAAACACGCACGCACACACACAGGCACACAAACCTAGCATACACACATACATGCACACAATTGCATCTACCTTGCGGTGCTTGGCGAGGCCCTGGATGTTGTCTGGGCGGTTCATCTCGGCAACTTGAAAGTGCAGCAGCTGCAGCCCGCGTTCGAGCCGATATCCGCCGGCGTCCACAAACCGCATTGCGTCGTCCATGACCGTGCGGAACGGGTAGTTGTCCATGCCGTCCGTCTCAAACCAGCACAGCTTGGTGATGCGCCCGCACAGCTTGCACAGCTCCGTGGTCACATATGGCTCCTGCGACTCGGCCTCAAACAGCGCCTGCAGCGCCCACGTCTTGAGCTCGAGCTTCTGCTCCACCGTCACCTCGCTCAGCGGCTTGGACACGATCGACGTCAGCGTCTGCGCGGCAACATACTGCGCATACCCAAGGCTTGTGTTCTGGAAGATGTACCTGCGTTAGTGCGTGAGAGTGTGTGTGTCGCGTGTTACGTGTGTGTGTTTGTGAGTGGGTGTTTGTGTGTGTGTGTGTGTGTGTGTTTGTGTTTGTGAGTGTGTGTGAGTGTGTGTGTGTGTTTGTGTGTGTGTGTGTGTGAGTGTGTGTGTGTGTGATGGAAATCAAAGAAGAGCAGGAAGCTCAAACAAGGAGCATGGTGCAATCAACGAGAAGCGAGCAAGAATATCGTGTGGCAAGGGCAGCAAGTCCCAGCCAATTCTCGGCTCACATGCACGCACAGAGGTACACACACTCTCTCTTGCGCACACTCGTGACAGCAGAACAGAGCGAGGTGCCAGGTGAAAGCTCACTTGCTGTTCTGGAGAGCATCGGGCTGGGAGTCAAGGGTGAGGATGAACTGCTGCGCTTCCTGCCGCTGGTCACGGTCTTGCCCTGGGGGACAAGCAAGCCACGGGGCGGGAAGCAAGGGACGCGGACAACACAATGGTAGTATTGGAGATGAGAAGACGCAACGATGGCGACCATACACACGCATACAGTCAGTCACAACACACAACATCACGTTCATCCCCACGCTCACTCTCACACACGCACATACACATACACACATACACACATACACACACACACACATACACATACATACACACATGCATCCGCGCATCCACACGAACCGTCGTAGAGCTCGCGGCAGAGGAGCTCAAACTGTTGGATGTATCCGCTCGACATGGTGGCGGCCGTCTGCAACAAATGGCGCTTTCTGCTGAAGGCCAGGGGGGCTCAAAGCAGCAAAGAAGGAAGCCCTCGGGCAGTGCGACACCACAGCAAGCCGACACACACGCGCCACACGAAGCCTGTTTCTGAAGCGTGGGTACTGCCTCTGGCAGTGAGCACGGGCAGCAGGTTGAGTGGCGGTTCTGATTCGCCAAACAGCAGCAGCGAGAAGGTGTCAGCGATTGTGGAAGTTCAAATAATAAAATTGGGGAAATGGTGGGCATTGATTTGATGCACAACTAACACACAACTGCCAAGCAAGAAGATCAACCAAAGAGCAAGCAAGAAGCAGGAAGCAAAGCAGATACACACACGCTTTCCACAGACAGACGGACGGAGATGGCTGCGGGGTCTGGGTTTGTGCTGGTGTTGTTGTCATGGCTGGGATCGGCGATCCTGTTTGTCTTTGGCATCCTATGCCTCGGTGAGTGTGTGTGTGTGTGTGTGTGTGTGTGTGTGTGTGTGTGTGTGTGTGTGTGTGTGTTTATGTGTGTGTGTGTGTGTGTGTGTGTGTGTGTGTGTGTGTGTGTGTGTGCGTGTGCTGTGTGTGTGTGTGTGTGTGTGTGTGTGTGTGTGTGTGTGTGGTGGTGGTGGTGGTGGTGGGTATGTGTGTGTTTATGTGTGTGTGTGTGTGAAGTGGAGTGGTACGATGTGGCTATTCCTTCACGTTGACCATGGTACCAATTGCACCGACCAACGACGCGCACTTGGGTGGAATTCTTGTTGCAGCGGCTGGATTGTTCTACATGGCTGAGTTTGTGGAGGAAAACACGGTCCTAACGAAGAAGTCTCTGCAGAAGATCCTCATCGTACGTGAAGTGGTGTTTCTACGTCTCTGTGTGTGTGTGTTGGGAGGGGAGGCGTGTTTTCTTGCTTAGTTTGAGGATGTGTGTGTGTGTGTGTGTGTGTGTGTGTGTGTGTGTGTGTGTGTGTGTGTGTGTGTGTGTGTGTCTTTCTGCCTTTGTAAATCATGGATCCCTCGAATGACATGACACGCACACGTAAATACATACTCGCAAGTGCACAAACACAACTACACAAAACTACACACAACGACACACACTCGCACACATATACGCACACACACTCACACTCACATGCACACGCTGCAGGGCGTGGTTGTGGTGCAAGTGCTTGTTGGGGTGCTGTCAACGGTGTCGATCTGGCCCGTGACTCTCGTCGGTCTGGTCGCCCATGGGCTGTATGCGCAGCTCCTGGTCACCTTCCCCTACTTTGATCTCTCATCCCCCAAGTTTATCGGCAGTGCAGGTTGGTGTGTTTGTGTGTCTGTGTGTGCGTGTGTATCTGTGTCTGTGTGTGTGTCTGTGCGTGTCTGTCTGTCTGATGACGCATGTTGTTCTGGTCTCCTTTCTCCAACCTACTCTTCTCATCATCTCCACCCCTCCGCACTGTCCTGCCATCGACTGTGCAGTGCTGTTGGTCATCCACCACTTTGTTGTGTTCTCCCACTTTTCATACCGGTACTATCCATTTGATCAGGTCCGTCATGGCTGTGTGTGTGTGTGTGTGTGTGTGTGTATATGTGTCTGCACCTGTGTCTGCACCTGTGTCTGAGGCTGTGAGACCATCGAATGTGCACAGGCACCTACATGCACACACACACGCACATACATACATACTTCAGCGTGCACTCACCGTTCCCTCTCCAATCGCAGGTTGTGGCATACTTTA
>NW_004754905.1:474703-497543 GCF_000188695.1 Salpingoeca rosetta | reverse complement strand
ACACACACACACACACACACACACACACACACACACACACAACAAGCCGAACGATGTTCTCCTGCTGCCGCCGCTCCTCATCCACCGCTCGCGACCCAGAGCCAGCCGAAGCACGACAGAAAGGAGGCGAGCTCGCCGCTTCAACGGCCGCTGTTGACGTGGTGAATGAGACACCAGTATCAAGCACCGCGAAGCCACAACAGCAGCCTACCAGCGAAGAAGGACAGCGAGGCGACGATGGCGAAGACGCAAAGGGCGTGACACAACACCAAGCACACCCAGCACCGACCACTTCGACTACTGTTTCTGCCGAGGACGAACATGCGATCCGCAAGGAAGGCGTGTCGCCTGCTGGGCTGCGCCAGTTCCTTGCCGATCTCAAGGCCGCACACCCAGACACGTACCAGAAGATGACCACCAAAGAGGCGTGCGACAGCGTGGTGATCCCACGCACCAAGGCGAAGCAGTGTGCGTATGTCGACGTCATGGATTCACAGCACGTGGGCAGGAAGGCGACCGTGTTTGTGTCGCACGCGTGGCGCTACAAGATCGTGGACGTGATTGGCACCCTCCTGGAGTTTGCAGGCGAGCAAGGCGAGGACGACGGCGAAGACAAAGCGCAAGTGTTCTTCTGGTTCGATCTCTTCATCAACAACCAGAATACGGACATCACAGCCAACCTTCCTCAAGAGTGGTATGGAGCTTGTGTCTGTACCTGTGTGTGTGCGTTTGTGTGTGTGTGTGTGCGTTTGTGTGTGTGTGTGTGTGTGTGTACGTGTGTGTGTGTGTGTGCGTTCGTGTGTGCGTGTATACATGTGTGTCTGTGTGTGTTCGTTGTTCACTTCCACCTGTCACCTCTGCAACCCATGCCCTCAACCTCCCGTCCTTGCCCCCCCCCCCCACACACACACACACTGCAGGTGGAGCACGACGTTCAAGGAGTCCATTGCTGCGATCGGCCACGTGCTGCTGGTGTTGACACCGTGGCACGACCCCGTGCCGCTGACACGGGCATGGTGCCTGTGGGAGATCTTCTGCAGCGCAAGTCAGGAAGACGTGCAGCTCACCATCCGGCTGCCGAACGCAGAGCGAGACGCGCTGAAGGAGGCTGTGCTGGAGACCTTCGAGGCCGTAACAGACGCAATGGTGCGCGTGCAGGCCGAGCGGGCAGACGCCTGGGACCCCAAGGACAAGGAGATGATCTTCAAGGCGATTGAGGACGGCGTTGGCTTCCTACACTTGAACAAGGTGGTCAAGGACCAGATGCGGAACTGGTGCTTCTCAGAGATGCTCTCCTTTGTGGAGCCAGCTGATGACGAGCAGGTTGATACGCCCCAGTTTGCGCGCCTCTGCTACAACGTTGGTGTGTCTCTCAAAACTGCTGGTCGTTACGACCACGCATTGTCTTTGTTTGAGCGGTCCCTGAACATCTACCTGGAGCGACACGGGCCAGAGCACGCAAACGTTGCGGGCGTATATGACGCCATGGCTCAGGTGTATGAGAGCAAGGGCGAGCATGACCGCGCCCAGGAGTACTTCCAAAAGAGCCTGCAGATTGCACTGGACACGTTGGGGGAGGAGCATCCTTCCACAGCAGGCACATACGGCAAGCTTGGCGGAGTGTATGAGAGCAACGGCGAATATGACCGCGCCATCGAGTACTACCAGAAGAGCCTGAAGATACAGCTGGACACGCTGGGGGAGAAGCATCTCGACATAGCAACCACATACAACGGCCTGGGTCAGGTGTACAGCAGCAAGGGCGAGTATGACCGCGCCATCCACTACTACCACAAGTGCCTGCAGACCTACCTTGAGACGCTGGGGAAGAAGCATCCGTACACAGCAACCGCATACAACAACCTGGGCCTCGTGTACAAGAGCAAAGGCGAGCATGACCACGCCGTGGAGTACTTCCAACAGAGCCTGCAGATCAAGCTCGACACATTGGGGGAGGAGCATCCGTCCACAGCAGGCACCTACAACAATTTGGGCCAGATGCACTACAGCAAGGGCGAGTACGACCGTGCCATCCACCACTACCACAAGTGTCTACAGATTTACCTTGGCACGTTGGGAGAGAAGCATCCATCCACAGCAACTACATTCAACGTCCTGGGTCAAGTGCACAACAGCAAGGGTGAGTATGACCGTGCTCTGGAGTACTACCAGAAGTGCCTGCAGATCGACCTGGACACGTTGGGGGAGGAGCATCCATCTACAGCAAACACGTATAACAGCCTGGGCCAGGTGTACAAGAACCAGGGTGAGTATGGCCGCGCGCTGGAGTGCTACCAGAAAGATTTGAAGATTACACTGGACACGCTGGGGGAGAAGCATCCAGACACAGCAACCACATACCATGACCTGGGCCAGGTGTACAACAGCAAGGGCGAGTATGACCGTGCAAAACAGCTGTTTCAACAAGCTGTCGACATCTGGATGGACACACTTGGCCCGGACCACCCACGCACCAAGATGGGGGTGCGGTGGCTCGATTCGTTGCACGAGTAACAACGAGAAAGCCTGTGTTTGACAGCACAGGTCGCGCCCAGTTTCAGCGTGTGTTGCTCGATTGCTGGCTCTGCGTTCTCAGACTTTGCCTGGTCCTGCATCAGTGCATCGTGTCATGGCACTCTTCTTCTTTGCAATGGTTCTTTGTTGTTGTCAGTTGTTCTCGTTAACTTCGGCGCTCTCCAGAAAACACTTGCATGACGACATTACATGATGTGACTGCTTATTGCATTACCGCATGCACATCTACACAACGACACCAACAAGACCAACTACACACGCACACCCTAACACACACTCGCATCACTTCGAAAAGCGTTGCTGCAGGCAGTACGCAAAGGAGAACGTGGACGTGGAGGACTTGTTGTGGGCGTGACACAAGAGAACGCGCGAAGTGGAGGGTGTGTGCTGTATTTCTGACACAACAGCCAATTAATTGTCGCATTCAAGGGTTGGAACAAACCCACTGCACACACACACACACACACATACACACACACACACACACACACACACACACACACCGCAGTTGCCACAATGAGCGACACTGTGAGCGTGAGCGAATGGGCCCTCATCGCGGAGCAGCTGTTCGCAATGTTGCCAGTGCAAGGCGATGCTGTGACATTGATGTCAGCGATGCACGCACGATGCACGCGACGTGACGGCGTCCGGGCGTTTTGCAACCTGATGATGACCTGCCGCGAGCTGTACCTCGACTTGCCGTGGGCAATGCCCAAGTGGTGCCTGTCAGACGTGCTGCTGACAGAGACTGCATACAACACGTTCATCTCACGGGCCGCTTGCCAGCGCATGCTCATCGTGGACTGGATGGACACGTTTCAGCCAGCCCTTGTCCGCGTGGAGGAAGAGGAGGAGGAGGACGAGGACGACGACGACGAAGACACGTCCGCCGGAGGCACCTCAACCACAACCGTATCCCGCGAGGTGTGGCTGGAGAACCGCTTTCTCGCGTACACCTGGCTTGGCGTCACATGGGACAGCAGATGCCCCTTCCTGCAGGCCAAGCTGATGACAACTCCGCGCACGGCAGGAGGATTCTGGTCAACGTTTGCTCGGTGCGGACGCGTGCATTTCGCGAAGCTGTCCGCCATGGACGCATGGGCTACTGCATCGCACGATGAGCAGATGGAGGAAGAGGCCGTGGAGGAGGGGCAAGCAGCGGAGGGGATGGAGGACACTCGCGATATGAACACAGCTCCACCAGAACAACACAAGCACCAGCAGCAAGAGCAGCAGTACCAGCAGCAGCACCAGCAGCAGCCACGAAGGCCAGCAGTGTTCTCGCTGGTGGCTACACTGCACAATCAACAGCAGGTTGATCGGTGGAGTGCGTTGCGCGACACAACCTTGGCTGGTGTGCAGGGCAGCCGTGTGGACCTTACCGTGACCGCAGGCCTGTCTTCGCTGGCCGCACGTGATGTGAACAAGCTGTACCTCTCCACGCTCGAGGCTGCCGTTGACCAAGTCTCGTTCGAGAAGGTGGCCCACGTCAACTGGATGACGCACGAGACACAACGCAGCATACGCGGCACATTTGCGGGCGTGGAACGGCTTGTCCTGAACAATGCAGCATCGGTAAATGACATTAGCGTGCTTGCAGGCATCCCCGCCATCACCTTGTCGTGGTACAGCTGTCCTCATCAGCCTGTGGACCTGGCGTCACCAGCAGGCGTTGACCTTTCGCCACTGTCGAGCATCAAGGAGTTGTCTCTCATCAGAGTGCGGTTTGCCAATGAGCAGCAAGCGTTCGCAACAGCACAACAACTTAAGCTCTCACGCGTTGCGCTCAGATGTGACACGCTGCAGGCCGCCAACGTCAAGCTGCACTCCCTTCTAACAGCGCCAGATGTGCTGCACCTCCCAAACGCCACCCACATTGAGTTGGTGTCGACCTTCCGTGTGAAGCGCGTCACGTGCCCAGCCCGCATCGACACGCTCATCATTGACGATTTCTCACACACGCCGCCAGCCATTCCAGAGTTTGAGCACGCGCATAAGGTGGACCTCAATCTGAACACGCCGCTGACACGGGAGCAGCTCGCAGACCTGGGCCGGCGCGTCGACAGCCTCGTGCTTCGTGGCACGACTGTTGCGCACATGGCTGATTTGCAGGACATCCCTGACGATGTCCATGTGCAGCTGATGAGCGTGTGCGTTGACGGGCCCGTGCCGACGTGCGTCAATGCTTTGGAGGTGTACCTGGAGGGGATTGACGGCTACCGCGGCGCTTGGATGAGCAATGTGCCCAACTTGCTCTTGCCTGGTCTGCTGCAGCACCGGCGCGTGCATGACCTGCATCTGTTGTCTGGGCGCAAGCTGTTGCACCTGAGTGAGTGCAACTTTGCCGGCGAGCTCTCTCGCTGTGATCGCCTCGACCTCTCCTTGTGCTCAGGATCCGTCTCAGTGTCACGCATCGAGTCGCTGATCATCGAAAAGGCAATACTGGGCTTATCATGCAGCGCGACAGCGGATGGGAGTGGCGCTGGACGCAAGACCATGGCTCGTGCACGCGAGCAGCTTGTAGTGACGGGCGTGCGCGACGTTGCACACTGCCGGCTGCAGCACTGCAGCATCGAGGCGTTTGCGGGGTGCATCGAGCACGTGCAGCGGCTCATCCTGTCGCGGTGTACCTTTGACAGCGTGGACGACCTCCCGTCTGTTGGATCACTGGTGCTGCGGGAGTGCACGACGGAAGACAAGGCGTGGCGGTGGCCAGACGTCGTGATGACTGGCCGCACACCAGCAGAGATGGCGCACGTCCTCATGCAGGGGAAGGAGAGATGTGAGCCGCGCTACTGGAGTTGGTGATGGATGTGTGTGTGTGTGTGTGTGGTGGGGGTGGGGGATGTGTGAAGGGGGCATGTGTGTGTGTGTGTGTGTGTGTGTGTGTGTGTGGTAGTGGAGCTCGGATGTTTGTCCCTGTGCTTGTATACACCCTCCTTGCGTTCCGTTTCATTCGCTTTGCCCCCCCCCCCCTCCCTCGCTAACATTTCTCATGGGCTTACCCCTCCTTCTCCTTTCATCTATGCCTGCGTTTTGCTGTTCGCGTTACTATCTCTCGTTCACTCCCAATCCAAAATGCACCGTAAGCTGTCAACTCACATGCTTAAGGAACATCAACAGAAGAAGCGTGGCAAAGAACCAGTCACGCTATCTGTGAAATACACACACACACACACGCATACACATACACACAACACAATCCCCCTCATATCTTGTGCCTCCTCCAGCGCCTCTTGTCTCTGCCCCACCCCATTTACTCGCGCCCCATGCCTCCCACTTCTCCAGTCAGCAGCCCGGGTCGATGACGAGCACGTGCTGTGCGTCAAAGGGGATGGCGTAGACGGCGCCGTTGTCGGCGACGACACCGTCCCACCAGCGGAATTCGGACGGGTCGAGGCCGTCCAGTTGGCCAAGTGCGATGCGTTCGCTCGACTGGGTTGCTGGGTCGATGACAAGAAGAGCGGACGAAGAGTAGGGAATGCCGATGACGCGGCCGTCTGTGGTGCGCACGCCGCCAATCCACTTGTTGCTGCCAGAGAAGCCGTCGATGGAGGTGATGTCGGTGGTGTTGGCTGTGGGGTCGATGATAAGCACGTTCTTGATGCCTGCAGGGATGCTGTAGATGAGGCCCGAGGGTGCGAGGACGCCGCCCAGCCACTTGAAGCTCTGTTGAGGGAGGCCGGCGATGACGGTGACGTCGGTGTTGTTGGTGGCCGTGTCGATGATGAGCACGGCCTCTGCGTCGCGCGGGATGCAGAAGATTTTGGTGCTCGTGGTGTCGGGGACGACGCCGCCATACCACTTGAACCCACCCAGCCCCGAGCCGGTCAGGCCAGACAGCGCGTCTGTATCTGAGGCTTTGGTGTCCGGGTTGATGATGAGGACGGAGGGTGCCGTGAATGGGATGCCGTAGATGAGGCCGTTGTTGCCGAGAACGGCGCTGCCCCATTTGGCCTGGTTGGGGCTGAACCCTTGCACGGTGACAGGGTCAGCGGTGTTTGCTTCTGGGTTAATGATGAAGGCGGACCGGGCATCGTGTGGCATGCCGAATATCAAGCCGTTGCCCGCAAGCACCCCACCGGACCACTTGCTTCCGCCAAAGAGGGTTGGAATGGTGCTGAGATCGATGGTGTTCGTGGCTGGGTCGATGATAAGGACGAACTCGGCCGAGAACGGGATGCCGTAGATGAGGCCGTTATTAGCCAAGACGCCGCCAGCCCACTTGCTGGAGACGCTGCCCGCACCCGCAATCAAGCTGGCGCTCAGTGGATACCTGCGACACAGCAATGCACGCAGCGCCTTACTTTCGTCCTGCAGCTCCGCCAGCTGGCTCGCCTGCGATTCAATCACATCCTGCTGTGCAGCTAGCAAGGCGGACACGTCCATGCCGTTGAGGTACACGGGCTGCAGCAGTGGGTCGCTCGTGTTGATATGGAGCGCGCCCGCGTCATCCTCCTCCATCACCGCCGCACCGTCGCACCGCAAAGACAGGAGGGCCAGGAGGAAGAGGACGAGCGAGGCGAGGGCGTGGGTGTGGCAGCGGTGGTGATGCTGGGTGGGGGAGGCGGTTGGTCTTGAAGCAAGCATGATGATGCTGATGGTCGCCCGCATCATCATTCATCGTCGTTGCGGAAGTTTGGTGGAAATCATCAACAAGGTTGTGGGGTAGAGTTTTTATTGCTTCACAGTCAAGGCAAAACGTGAGAAGGGTGTGTGTCGGGCAGAGAGAGTACAGGGACACAAAGACAGGGCAAACAAGCATGCACAAAAGAGAAGCATGGCTAGAGCACAAAAACCACACAGAAGGAACACGCGCACGCAGAGCGTCACGCCCGCGCCTTCTTCCTTTTTTTTTTTTTTTTTTTGGTTTTGGAACGCGGTTTGTTCATTTGCGGCTCTGGTATGCGCGGCGGGAGAGCATGCGGGAGAGGATGCGGCGCGCCTCGCAGTCCGGGAAGTTGGTCATGTCGTAGTAGTGGGGCGCCAGTTCAAGCAGCCAGTCTACAGGGAAGTGAGGGAGGGAGGGGGGTTGCGAGTGAGTTGCGGAAGGAGGAGGGGGGAACGATGAGTGTGGGCTACAGAAATGGCCAACGTCGCATCGTGTGTTGCGGAGAAGAGTTGACACGCATTGACACATAAGGAGAGACAGGGAGGTAGACAGGGAGGTAGACAGGGAGGCAGACAGACAGATCTACAGATAGTTGACAGGCAGGTAGACAGGTGGACAGGCAGGCAGACAGGAAGGTAGACAGGGAGGTAGACAGGTGGACAGACAGGCAGATCGACAGACAGTCGACAGGCAGGTAGACACACAGACAGACACACACAGACACAGACAGACAGACAGACACAGACAGACACAGACAGACAGACAGACAGACAGACACACACACACACACACAGACACACACAGACACACACACACACACCTGGCTTGATCTGGGTGACGGTGCGGATGTAGTTCTTTGATGTGAGGACAAACTCGTGGTAGAGGACCCACTCGGGCTTGTGGTCGAGCGCCGTCGACGGGTGCAGCATCACAACCTGGTTGTCCTTGATCGTCAGGTAATGCCCAGACCGCTCAAGGTGCGCAACCTGCAATGTGCAGATGCGCGTGTGTGCGCATGTGCGTGTGTGTGTGTGTGTGCGTGTGGTGAGCAAGTGTTGGCAGGTTCGTAATTGCACACACACACACACACACACATGAACAAAGGCTTCCACCTACGTAAACAGTCCATTCACACACACACACACACACACGCACACACACCTGCATGAAGAAAGCGTTTGCCATTGCGCGGCGGATGTTGAGGTAGTAGTCCTTGCTGTGGAAGTTGGTGCTCACGCGCTCCAGCCCAAGGCGGTCCATGATGCGCGCAAGCTAAAGGGGGGGGGGGGAGGGGAGAAGAGGGGAGTAGAAGGTGGTGGTGACGGTGTGGTACGTTGACAAACGTGATGTGAGAATGACTGTCGGCACCGACAATTGGTGGTTTTGAAGAAGGTCAGCGAAGGCAACACACAGCACACGACAGACAGACAGACAGACAGACAGACACACAGAGACACACACACACACACACACACAGACACACACACAACACAACACAACACACACACACACACACACAACGACGGCTGCTCCCGTACCTGCTTCCTGACTTCGTCTGCGCTCTTCATGGAACGGTGCTGGATAAAGTTGTCCCAGCACCACTGCGAACTGCCCGAGTTTTGCTTGTACGCGTGATACACGTTTAGCAGCGTCAGGTGGTCCCCGTCCACGTGCGCAAACCTGCGCAGGTGGGTTGTGTCGTGGTGAGAGGCAAGGGGGGGGGGTTGCAATGATACAGGTATAGCGCGGGTACAAGCAAACACATAAAACTGTCCTGACATGCACAGTGCACACGCACACACACGCACACACGCACACACACACACACACACACACACACACACACACACGACACACACACACACACACACACACACACACACACACAATCTTACCTGGCCTTTGCCTCGTCTGCGGCGCGCTTTGCATCGTTGGGGCGGAGGAAGCAGTTTGGAACAGAGAGCATCGCCGCAATGGACAGAATCTCGTTCGAGCACTTGAACCCGACAGACGCAATCAGCTGGGGAAAGTTGAGAGGGGGAGGGGAGGGGAGATGGAGAGGGCGGGATGGTGAGTGCATGGTGAGGTAGACAAGCAGGAGGAGGTGACTTAGAATTGTTGTTGTTGTTGTTGTGTGTGTGTGCGTGCTGTGTAACAAGTGCTGTCCTGTTGCTTCCACCACTCAAAGCTCAGGTCATCCCATTTGACGACGCAATGTCATGCCACGTCGTGTGGCTGCGGCGCCTCACCATCTTAGAGAGCTGCGGGTCAAGCGGGAATTCGGACATCTTCGCCCCGAGATCCGTCAGCTCGCTGGTGGTGGTGGTCGTGGGGGTGGTGGTGGAACATGGAGGAGAGAGGAGGAGGGGGAGGAAGAGGAGGAGAAGGAAGGGTTGAGCATGACGTGTGTGGATGTGTGTGTGTGTGTGTGTGTGTGTGTGTGTGTGTGTGTGTGTGTGTGTGTGTGTGTGTGTTGGGGGGTGGGGTGTTTTGTTGTCGGGTCGTGAGCAGAAGGATTCACACATCCACAACATAACAAAGCAACATATCACTTTCACACACACGTAAACGTACACACACCAAAACACACACCACAACATTCATCCACAGCACCATGCCGGCGCGCGCTCACCCCTCGTCGTCGAGGGCGCCGAGGTAGTTGAGGAGTTCGAGTGCGCGCATGAGCGTTTCAGGCGCCGGCGGGTCCATAAAGTCAAAATGCACCAAATCGTCAATGCCAAGTTTCTTCAGCTGCAGAATCACAGAGCTCAGGTTCGACCTACGTGCGCGGTTGTTGGGAGTGAGTGAGTGCGTGTGTGTGTGTGTGTGTGTGTGTGTGTGTGTGTGGCTTGGTGGCTGCAGACCCAACAACAACAGCAACAACAACAGCAGCCATCACCACCCCCAACCATCAGCACCGGCACCTGAGAATCTCTGGGTATGTGTTCTCCTGCATCTCGGAGCGAAACGCCTTCTCCGTGTACAGCCGGAACGCCTTGCCCTCCCGCGTACGCCCTGAGAGCAGCAGCGGCAGCAGCGGTGTAGCATACACATGCGTGCGTGTGGGAGCGTGTTTTAGTGGGTATGCGTGTGTGCGTGTGTGCGTGTGTGTGTATGTGTGTTTGAGTGAGTGAGTGTGTGTGTGTGTGAGTGAGCGAGTGAGTGTGAGTGTGTGTGTGTGTGTGTGTGTGCTCATTTGCAAGAGCAGTGAGAATGCACCACCACCACCATCACCGCCATCATAACCACCACCGCGTTGGCTCACCGGCACGGCCTGCGCGCTGCTGTGCGCTGGCCTTGGAGATGGCCGTCACCAGCAGCGACTCCACGCGCACGCGCGGGTTGTACACCTGTGGAAATAAAGGGGAGGAAGGGGGTGCAGGATAGAGATAGGGAGGAGGTGGTGGTGGAGGGTTGGACGGCGGTGGGGAGGGGAGGGGCGGCAGAAACAAGGGGAGGCAGAAACAAGGGGAGGCAAGGGATAACGGGAGGAGAAGGACGAGGGGATGAGATGTGGAGACAAAAGTTGGTGAGGCATTCCTCACATCAGGCAGAGCACAGACAAGAGCTTTCCTGACTCCCACGCCCATTGCGCATGAAAAACATCTCCTTCCAACACGCTTCTTCGCTGTGCGTCAGCCGTCCGAGACCACCCCGACCACCACCATCACCACCACCACCACGCTGACGACAACGACAACAATGGTGACAACAACGACCCCGACCACCACCACCACCACCACCACCACGCTGACGACAACGACAACGATGATGAAGACGACGACCACCACCACCACCCCTCTCCACGCGCGCCCGGTCGCACCTTCTGCTTTGAGAAGCCCGGGTCGATGACATACACAATTCCGTCAATGGTGATGGACGTCTCGGCAATGTTTGTCGACACGACAACCTTCCGCCCAACGGCGCCTGAAGTGTGGACAAGAAGGGGAGGGGGTTGGAGAGGGGGGGGGGTGTTGTTGCGAGGTTGCATGAGTTGAGCATAGTGTGTGTGTATGTATGTGTATGCGTTTGTGCATGCGTGTGTGTGCATGTGCGCGTGTATGTTCGCGTGTGTGTATGTGCTTGTGCATGTGCGTGCGTGTGTGCATGTGTGTGGGAGAGTTGCTCATGCGTTTGTGCGCGTCACGTGTACAGAAGCACGCAGGACACACGACCAGCACGACCAGCACGACCAGCACGACCAGTGTACCGTTGGGGCGATCTGCCGGTGCGGGCTCGAAGATGCGCTGCTGCAGCGCCGGTGGCAGTGACGAATACAGCGGAATCACGCTCACCTGAATTGCAATGGGGCGTGGGGGATGAGAGAGAGAGAGACCGTGGCTTGGTGCAGGCAAGCGAACGCATGTGCACACTTGCACAACACGGTTTGACGCCGCAGACACAGGCGCACACCGATAGAGAGAAAGAAAGAGAGAGAGAGAGAGAGAGAGAGAGAGAGAGAGAGAGAGAGAGAGAGAGAGAGAGAGAGAGAGAGAGAGAGAGAGAGAGAGAGAGAGAGAGAGAGAGAGAGAGAGAGAGAGAGAGAGAGAGAGAGAGAGAGAGAGAGAGAGAGAGAGAGAGAGAGAGAGAGAGAGAGAGAGAGAGACGCACGCACACGCACACACACACGCACACGCACACACACACACACACACAAACACACACACACGCACACGTACACACACGCACACACACACACACACACACACACACACCGCCACTGACCGGGCCAACTTCAGAGCCGAGGGCGTCGCACTCGCGCTTGATCTTCCTGCAGGCCTCCTCAATCTCCTCCTGACCCGTCAGAAACAGCAGAATGTCGCCCCGTTCCTCCTCAACACGGTGGATCTGCACTGCCGTCCGCACAGCAGCCTGATGTAGTTGGGGGATGTGTGATGTGATGTGATGTGTTAGCGCGGTGGTGAGAGGGTGAGTTGGGTATGATGGGAATGAAGGCTTGAGCACTTGCCATTGCAGCAACCACCACGCATCCAATCACCCACCACCACGACACACCCACCATCACCACCACCACCATCACCATCACCACCACCATCATCATCACCATCACCATCACCACCACCACTGTAACCCCTTTCTTCACCTCGAGGTAGTCGCGCTCAGGCTCCTGCGTGTAGAAAATCTCCACGGGAAACGTGCGCCCGGGAATGTCCTGGTGTGGTGACGTGATGATGATGGGAAGGTGGTGTGCGATTTTTTGTTGTGACGAAGCACCAATGAGCAGGCAACACGTATGACGTGACACAACAGCAACAATAACAGCAGCAATGACAGCACAGCAACAGAAGCAGCAGCCCAACAACACCGCCCATACTACTCCCTTTCCATCACCCCCTCCCCTCTCCGACACAGCAGAGCACCGCACCATGCGGGGGCAGCTGTTGAAGTACTCCTGGAACTTGCCGGCGTCGAGCGTGGCACTCATCACCACCAGCTTCAGGTCCTCCCGCTTCGGCATAATCTGACGAGGATGAAGAGGGCGGGGGAGAGGTGATGGTGAATGGTAGGGGGTGGTGGTGAATTGTGGGTGTAGCATCAAAGGTAGGTCAGCTGACGGTGAGTGCTTGCTACGATATGCAAGAAGATGACGCGCATAAGCGCAAGCACACACACACACACATCGTCATACATCGTCATACATCGTCACGCACACACACACACACACAAACACACACACACACAAACACACACACACACATACACACACACACACACACAATCGCCCATCGTCACACACACAACTGGCCCACCTCCTTGAGGAGGCCCATGAGGATGTCTGTGGAGAGGGTGCGCTCGTGCGCCTCATCCAAGATGATGACGCCGTAACGTGACAGCAGCGGATCAGCCATCGCCTCCCGCAGCAGCATACCGTCCGTGCAGTACCTGCCGTGGAGCAAGCGGGTGGAGGTTTGGGGAGGGGGTGAATGGGGAGTGGTGTGGATGTGGTGCTTGTGGTGGATGTGGATGGGGGGGGGGTGTGTCGGGTGTGTAGGGTGGGGGATAAGGCAGAACAACGCACGCACACACACACACACACACACACATACACGCACGCACACGCACATATACACGCACATACTCACTTGAGGACGGTGTTTGGGGAGGTGCAGTCCTCGAAACGGATGGTGTAACCGACATGCTGGCCCAGCGCAATGTCCATCTCATCCGCAACACGCTGCAGCAGTCGCGCACACACACACAATATGTACGTGTATGTCAGTACAAAGACTACTTGGGGCACAAACAAGTACAACCTTTCCTTCAGCAACACTGTCAACGTTGGCCACCCACCACCAAAGAACATGCGCACCTGTGCCACGCTCATGGCGGCAACACGACGGGGCTGTGTGCAGGCCACGAGCTTGCCGGCGCGAACATCGCAGCACCACCTATGTGTGTGTGTGTGTGTGTGTGTGTGTGTGTGTGTGTGTGTTGCAAGCGCGGTGCACACGCGCACAAAGGTGCAGGTCCAAAACAGCGGCAACAAACAGAGTGGCAAGCCCTCGTAACCTGTGCCACACTGAATTACACACGTACTCTCGCACGCAAAACACACAAAACTCACTGTGGAATCTGTGTGGTCTTGCCTGGAACCAGTCTCGCCAACGAGCACCATCTCCTTGGACTTGCGCAGCATATCCAGAAAGTCGGACTTGAACTTCCACACTGGCAGTTTCATACGGCCCTAGCATAAAGATGGAAAGTTGTCGAGGTTACGTTATTGCAAGCACACGGCACGGCAAAGCAGAGCAGCCGCACGCAGATGCGGGGGGGGGAGTGGAGGAGGTGCGGCCATCACACGCCATCACACGGACACACGTGATCACTCAACCCTTCCCGCCCCCCTCGAAACACACACACAGACACACACACAGACACACCTCGAGGATGTCATGGTAGCGGCGCGAGTACGGGCGCCCCGTCCATGGGTTGGTGGTTTCCATTGGAGCGCGCTTCGTGGCGTTGTCGTCCTCGCTCCCACTGCCTGCCTTGCGCTTTGCGCTCATGCCCACTGCTCTGTGAAGGCGTGTGCGTGTGAGGGGGTTGTCTTGGTTGGATGCGTTTGCTTCCTCGTGGTCTTTGGGTGAACGCGCTCACGGCAAAATTGTCTTTGGGTCGGAAGGCAAAGCTGACGTTGACGATAACTCATGCATGATTTCCAGCAATCGTCACGAACGGATATCGCACGGCAGAAGCAGACCAACAACACGAACGAACACAAGCAGACAAGAAACGACAGAAGAGGCTAGCTCGCAAGCGACCCACACACACACACACACACACACAATACAGCGTCATGGCACTGCCATATGTTGATGACATTGAAGCCAGCAGAGAGCAGGTACACTTGTGTGTGCTTACGTGTATGTGTGTGGGTGTGTGCGTGCGTGTGTGTATGTGTG
Source organism: Salpingoeca rosetta (assembly GCF_000188695.1). Taxonomy (NCBI): domain Eukaryota; class Choanoflagellata; order Craspedida; family Salpingoecidae; genus Salpingoeca; species Salpingoeca rosetta. Next base: position 482,972 of record NW_004754905.1, on the reverse strand, counting down.
CGTGTGTGTACGCTTTGTCTGCTTGTGTTGCTTGCTTCCATCAACGCTCACCGATGACTGCTTGTGCAGGTGAATGCACTGCTGGCAGAGGAGATGGGATCCATGGGAAAGCCCTCACAGAAACAGTACCTGTCCCACCTCCCTCTTCCGAAGGCATTCCAGTTTGAAGTGAGGCCTTAAAGCGGTGGCGTGGAAATGAGGGGCTCTCAATGACTGTGCCCGTTTTGTCTCAAACTGTCGTCCTGCTTTGCATTTATCACCGCCAACCACGTCTCATCAACTCAACGCACGCACACACACACGCACACACACACACACACACACACACACACACACATTCAACGCACGATCGTTGCTGACAGCGCACATCCATGGTCAAGCACCATTTGCAGGAGATGGAGGAAGGCTCGTACAAATCGCCAGAGTTTGACACATACAGGTCTGTCAGTGGTGTCGAGTGGAAGGTGCTTTGAGGTGGCGCTTGCAAAGTGCACGCACCAGCTGTGCATGCGCTTGTTCGTCTGCACCCTCACACGCTCAACAAACAACACACAACACAATGCGCAGGTACGATCTGCCTGCGCCGAGCCAGGCATTGAAGAACGACCCAGAGGCGTGGAAGGAAAGCGTCAAGAACGCATACGCACAACTGGAGCATCAGCGAAACAGGTAAGCGCGTGTGTGTTTGCGTGTGTGTGTCTGTGTGTCTGTGTCTTGTGTCCGTCTGTGCGTGTGTGTGTGTCTGTGTCTGTGCGTGCTGAGCTGTGCTGTGCTGAAACCGGGAAAAAACAACAACAACAACAACAACAACAACAACAACAACAACAACAACAACAACAACAACAACAACAACAACAACAACAACAACGAGACCAGTGACTTTCAGCCTTGCACATACACATACAAACACAACTGTGCATCGCACTCACGCTCCGCTCTTTCCAACGCCTTCTCCTCCCCCTTCTCCCCCTCCACTTCTCCTTCCCACTCGTACAGGATCGACAACCTTGAGCTGATGACGCAGTTTGGCGGGCAAAAGTGGACCCGGTACGTGGAGCAGCTGCAGGCGCTGCAGAACCGCCTCCAGGCAGCCCTCGATGCAATCAAGTAAGTGGGGGAGTGGGGTGTGTGGGGTGGGGGGTGTGTGTGTATGTATGTATGTATGTATGTATGTATGTATGTATGTATGTGTGTGTATGTATGTATGTATGTATGCATGTATGTATATATGTATGTGTGTGGTATGTACGTTTGGGGTGCCATCCTTTCCACCATCCCAAAACTAAATATCATCTTTTTGGTCCCCCCCCCCCCCCCACCTCCCGTCTTCTCCTCCTCACCACCACCGCCAATTTGCTCGAACGCTGCAGCCAGGACATGGAGGACATCAACTGGCAGCGGCAGAACGAGCAGCAGGCCGCCGGGCAGGAGTTTTACCAGCTGGAGGTGCGCTGGGGCGAGCTCGTCGCGGCAAACTACCAGCTCGAAACAATCTGCAGAGCCATCGAGGTGCGCAGGGGACGTGGAGACGTGTGTGTTTGTGTGTGTGTGTGTGGGGGGGGCATGGGTGTTTGTTTTTGTGTGTCTGTGTCTGTCTCCGGCATTGCGGTCTGCGAGTTTGTCAAATGTGCGATTCTCACTGTAAGTTCACACACACACGCACGCACGCACGCACGCACGCACGCACACACACACACACACAAACACACACACACAACGTACAACGTACAACGCACGTCTGTGGCAGCAACAACAACCACAGCAGGAGGAAGCGGCAAAGGAAGAGTGATGAAGGAAACGATGAAAGTGACGCGCATGTGTTTGTCAACGGTGGAAGTAAAGCAACAACTGAAGCGATCAAAGGAAAGAACAGGTGTGACTGGTGATGATGGTAATGGGGCGAACAGGAAGAGGCACGCATGGGAAGCAAGAGGCACGCCACGCAGGAGCAGGTGTGCAACAAGGGAACCAGCAAGCGACACACAGACACATACACACCTAGACGCGCATGCACATACACACACACACACACAAAGCCCGAGACGCACACGCACAGACACAGGCACGCACACACACACACACACACACACACACACACACACACACACACACACCAAGATGCACGTGTAAGTAAGTGCTATGGTTTAGGCCTCCGCCTCAGGGATTCGAGCACAGCCTTGTGTTCGGATTGACGAAAGGGCACATTGCAACGCTTCAGCGTGGGGAAGAGCCACCGCTTCAACACTTCCACGGGTGTGAGGATGCCGCGCTCTTGTAGGTCTTGCGGCTCGACAGCACGAGACAACTCGCGCGTGAAGCACGTGAAGCACGTGTCAAACTTCCTGACTTGCTCGGATGAGGAGTGCGTTTCGACGCTGTGCATCCCCTTGCTGCTACTGGGAGACATCTTGGCGCCGCCGTCGCCTAGAAGGGCATCAAGCCGCTTTTGCATTATCTGCTGCAACTCGGCCTCGGAACGAAGGGGTGTCTTGAGATTGGGGACAACATTGCAGTCAATACAGTGGTCAACGATCAGCGTGAGTAGACGTGGGGAAGGGTGGTTCATGAATAGCGCATGTTTGTGCCAAGTGCAACGCTGACTGGGCAAGCAGAGTCTTACCGATGGGCCAAGAACAAGAAAGTCATCGTAGCCATCGAACCCATCGTCCTCATCGTCACCACCATCACCATAATCAGCGGCACCATCATCATCATCATAATCACTGTGCTCAGCAGCCGATGTGCACGCCTGACGCCTCGCATCGTCTGGCAAAAGCGTGGTGCCATCCCGATCGTCATTGTCTTCTTGTGTGTGCACGAGAAGAAGATCAGCTTTGTTGAAACACAGCAATACCGGAATCTGAAATCATTTCCGCATTCCAAGGCGTGAGTTGGGCAGGGGCGTCAAAATTGAAAAGAAGATTGTCTCCAGTGTTTCACAAACTGGTGCACAAGTCCACATTCTTCCCTTCAACGCAAGGTCAAAGGTGCGTACTCACACACACGCAGGTTCACGCACACACACACACACATGCAGGTTCACGCACACACACACACACACACACACACACACACACACACACACACACACACAGCACACACGCACGCACACACACACACACACACACACACACAGAGCATTCACAATGCAGCACGTACGTCGTGTTTGAGCGCCATGAGGAAGGTTTCCTGGACACGCATGGTGTTGGACTTGTCCGCCTCAACCACGAAAATACAAGCGTCCAAGATGGAGTAATGGGAAGAAAACGCGTCGCGGACCTGCCATGTACGCGTGAGGTTCCAATGAACATCAGCAACTCAACTCCAAGCCGCCGTCACACAACGTGCGACACTCGCGGCCCACATTCAAGCGCCCAACAGCAAGGATTAATCGTATCAACGCAACGCCGCATGCTGCCAGGGCTCTCACCGCCACGCCGTCGAAGCCCTCCCCACCAAGTCCCCCAACCCCGTTTCCCTCAACAACTTTCTCTCGTCTATCTTTACCGCGTGATTGACATCGTCGTTGCCGGGGAAATCCACAAACACAATGTGCTTGACCTGTGGCCACTTGTGGAATTGAATGCGCATGGTGTTGATGGCAGAGTCTGCAACGGCCTTGAAGTTGAGGCGGGACAGAAGCGTGCTCTGCATGGCAGCGAAAAGTCATGCCCACAGGACAACCATAAGAACACAACGCAACTCTTTGAGAGAGCGATAGCCGAACACTAAACCAGACACAAGAACACGCAGACAGGCGCACATTCAGACACCTACACCCATACCTACACCCACACTCACACCCACATCCACATACACATACACACACCCACACCCACATACACATACACACATACGCAAGCAAACAGCACGACAGACACCGCCTGACGACCATAACAGGGTACATGTCACACCTTGCCCGTCTTTGTCGTCCCCACGATGCCAAACATGAACGTGTCTGCGAGAATGGTCCTGAGGCGATAAATCAGCCAAACGTCACGGAGAAACATGAGCGCCCGTTTGCGTGCAGTGGCGTCGTCACTGATGTCGTACAAGGGCCCCCCTGACCGAACTTTGGAGAAGTACTTCAGAACAAAGTCATCTGTGACGAGGTCAGCTGGCTCAAAGGGATGACCAACGACCGCCTTCATCTTTTGCGCAATACCCTTGGTCACAATGGCCTTCTCAGCGAAGTACATTGGTTCGCTGGGAACGTCCTCCGCGTCGAGTGTCAGCAGTCGTAGCATAAGCTGGGTGGAAGACACGCACGCATGCATGGAGCAAGAGCGAGGGTGGTGAAGGGGCAATTGAGATTCAGATTTGACGTGCATCCAGCAAACACCATGTACCAGGAACAAAAACAAGAACAAAGCTAGAAGAGCAGTAACAACAATAACAGCAGCACCCAAGCATAGCTACAACAACGTGCGCACACATACACACGTCAACTAAAGCAAAGCACAGCACCTGGACATTCTTTTGGTATTCAATCTGGTTCCGCTTAATCGTGTACAGCACCCCACTGCTGCACAGAGCTGTAGCTGCGCCAACTCCCTGGAGCAGGAAACTTGGTTCGATCACGACTAGAGATGCTGTGCCAACGGACCCAAGAGCGACAAGGCCAATACCAGCAGCCACGAAAGAAGCCGCTACCATCGCGGTCAACCCCGATCGCACAGCAATGTCGGGGAAACCGGTGCGGGCAAGTACTTTTCGCGTTGATTGGGCGGTGAGTTTCACGGCTTCATGAGCGGTCAGCGCAGCATCCGATTGAAAGGCCTGTGGAACGTCACGGTAGCGGTGGATCTTGCTGGGGGCGTCTTCTTTCGTTGCCTTGTCTGTACGAGCGTTCTGCAGCACTAGCCATCATCAAACGCAAGAGCACACGCATAGATGTGAGAATGTACACGCGTATGAGTCGGTACGCCCAATACACTGATTCAGTTCAACAACGGTGGCCACCCACTATTCACACACACACTCAAAGGAGTACAAATCACCTGCGTTGAGCGCTGTTCTGAGATGGTCGGCCACAAAGGTCTGGAGCGTACTTCGAGCAGGTTCCGCAGGAGTCCTGTCCTGGCTTTCACCCGGAGTGTGTGCTGCCGTGGCCGGGATTGCCTCCCCTGTTGTTGCTTGATTTTTGGACTGCTCCGACGCCACTGAAGACATAAGCACCTCTTCAGAGGCAACAGCGCTTGCATTTTTGGACAGCCACCGCTCGGCAGGCGAGGAAATGGCACCAGACTCCAGCTGCGTGAGAATGTCAAGCACCTTCTCTTGCTGCATCTGATCGTGCGAGAACAGCGTCAGTAAGACAGCCTGGAGTTTTGCGTGTGAGTGTGTGCGCACGTGTCAATGGATGGCGACTGCTTTTCAGTGGCGCACTTGATCATACCAGCGCGCGCACACACACACACACACACACACTTTTACACACACACACACACACAAGCAAACAAGGTGCATATTCACTCGCTCCCACCACCATGTTACTGGCACGCAGTCGTGCAACAAGACAGGGCAGATGCACATCTGACAGCATCCACGTACCTGATTTATGACCTCGTCGCGTGGAAGTTTTGCGACTGCAGACAGCTTTCCAGACATGGGCAGGTCGGAGAGCTGTGTGACATCCACCATGATAGTGGTTGGCCGGGTGCTGAATATTGTGTGGAACCGAACCTCAAAAACCGAACGCGCAAGCTCCTTCTTGCATGTGATTGTGACTTCCAGCCTCTGGCAATGCTCGAGGTACAAGGGGAAGAACTGACGCCCAAATTCGTCAAGGGAGCTCGTTACGTGTGTCACAAATGCAAACCCCTTGCCTGTAAAAGCAAGGTGGTGCTGCTGGTGACTGGGTGTCGAGGTTATGCTGGAATGAAGAGGCTGAAATTCCATCTTCTGAGGCGCAGAGAAGTCGGGGTTGTCGACCTTCAGGCTCGGCAGCGCTTCGCCCTGTTGCGGATACCAGGCGCGCCGGTTCGTGAGCTGACAGCCTTGTTGGTAATGCATGAGCATGTGGTACTGCAGAAGCCCTGCGTTGAGGTTCCGTAGCGACGTGCTCTTGAAGAGCGCCTCACGAATGCTTTCTGGTTCGGTGTGTGGAACCCAGTCTTCGCCTTGGCGAATCAGGTACGTGCCAAAAGCAGAGTAGTTGCACTGGATGCTTGTCCTGGCTAGGGCCTGAAGACAGGAAGCAAGCTTGGACCATAAGTTGGAGTCCGATGGCCCAGGCAGCATGGACATCAACCCGGGTAAGCGCATTTGTAACTCTGCGCCAATTTTGGGGAAGACTTGCTCAAGAGAAGAGGCAGCCTGCTGCATCGATTGCCACGACCAAATCGCTTGGTCCTCTGCAGGCTGGTCAGCTGTTGCTTGCGCATGCGCGGGTGTCGCCTGCTGCGGTGCACTGGGCTGGAAGGTTTGTTTGAGAATCGCCTCGGTCAAGCGCTGTCGCTCCATGGACTTTGACCCGCCTTCAAATGCGCGTGTGAGCAGCACGAGCACGCGAGGAACAATGTCCGCCTTGTTCACATAGAACCGGCAGTTCTTCCGCGCCACGTGTGTATGCCCGAACTGCTTCTCAAACTGGGCAGCAAACTTGTCGTCGCCGACGAGAGGGGCGCCAAAGGCGGCAACGTGCACGTTCTGGCGAATGCAAAGCTCATCGCAGCGAAGAAGAACACGGAGTGCCACCAGCTGAGCAAGTGCACCGCCGAGAGAGTGGCCGCAAAACACCAAGCGGTGTCGCTTGTTCGCCTTGGTGTCACGCAGCAGGTTGAGAAAGGGCTCAATAGGAATCGTCTCTGCCACTTCCAAAAACCCAAGGTGCACATTTCCTTCGATGGCATCTCGCATTGGGGGTCTGGCAAGGGCCTTCATGTCAGTCATGACGTGTTGCAGGGTTTGGGTGTTTTGAAAGCAGATGTACACCGGCGTCGTGCTTTCGCCGTTGAGTGCGTCGTCGTCGCCAATCGCGACAATGAAGTGGTGGCTGCTTGCTGCGTTTGCTGTGAAAGCAATCTGTTTCAGTTGGTGGTACCCATTCCGAGAACCTAGTGCCTTCTGCACATGACGCCGAATCGCAACGTCTTCGTTGCCGCCTCCATTGTTGAGGCATTCGGCCAAGAGTAGGCACATGTCGTCATCTCGACGGTGAATGATACTCGGAAGTAGCTGTGGGCTTGGCCTAAACACCAGGGTTGCGTCAAGGCCTCTCACTGAATGAAGAGAACAGGCAAGGTTTCGGTGAGAGCAGGGCAAACGCAATCACCGCATGGAGGGCCGGGGGATGGATCAGTTCATCATCTCCAACAACACCCACAGGCACAGGGGTTGCAGGTCTTGTTTCAAGTAGGTAAATTGGCACCGACTTACGCCTCTGGGGATGAGACTGAAACTGCTCCATGAGTTGCGACGGTGTGATGCCTCTTTCGACTCTTGGGTGCGCTCCCGTGAGTACAACTTGTGCAACGCCTTGTATCACGATGGCAACGAGGTGATGGCCGGGGCGAACACCAGCTTGAAAGAGCTGTGATCCTGTCACGCATATCAGAGGATGGAGCATAGCATGAATGGCATGAGAGCAGACAGGGCTTGAACATTGAAGGTGCAAAGGGGGAAGGGGGGAGGGGGGTGGCTTCTACTGTCAAGAGTGTGGGGGAACGCGATGCAGGGGGCAAATTGCAGCCACACAATCACATCGATCAGTTTACACGCAATGTCAGCACAAGGATATGTTTGAGAAGGGTACGGACGTGTCAGAGTATTGAACCGTCCAATCACTCCCATGTGCACTTGTGCATGGGTGGGAGCACTGGGCCCAGCGATCAACGAACAACACTGGAGCAACAAGGCACCAAGCACCACGTCAAGCTCAGCACCGCTTCGTTCACCGTCTCCGCCTCATACTCTCCAAATACCTTGACGAAGAAACGAAACATAGTGACCGCCGCCTTCGCTCTGTTCTGCTTCGACGAGGCCAAAGGTGGCAACAGCAGCATAAAGGTCGGACACAACCACCTCGACACTCGCTTGAGAGGCAGGTGGATCCATTGACATGCTGGTGGATTGCTCTTGGTCTTTGGGATTGATTTGTGACCACGCAGTAGGAAAGGGGCGACTCGGGCTTGAGTAAGGCTGCAGCGATGTGGGAGAACTGAAGGACAAATGGAGGTGGGATGAGGGTCTGGTGGGGGAGTGAAGGAGTGACGGCTGAAGGCTTGACGGTGAGACACAGTCGAAAGAAGACTCGACGAAGACTCGA
>NW_004754905.1:466374-469603 GCF_000188695.1 Salpingoeca rosetta | reverse complement strand
AAAAAAAAAAAGAAAAAAAGAAAAAAAAGAAATACTACCCTCGACTAGTGCGAAGTCAAGATTGGGGTAGGACGAAACACACAACCACGCTACCAACCCAAACCAGCCCGCACACCCCGCCTCCCGCCCCGACGGGGCTGTCTGTCTGGAATGTTAGAAACAAAGTTCAAAGACGTATGCATAGCACCGTTTTTCCGCCCCCCACACCCCCCCCCCCCCTCACTCAAACGTTACTGTGTTGCGCGCGTCTGGCCTGCCAGCAGCAGCGCGATTACTTCCTGTGGCGAGCGGCCCACAATGGCGACATCGGGCCACGCCCACATCGTGTCTGGTGTCGTGCACTCGCGAAGCACCAGCGAGCCAACCGCAGGCATGCCCTGCAGGGCGTCCTCGCCAAATGTGCACCGGAACAGCACCAGCCGCTGGATGTTGTGCAGGCAGGCAAAGGTGAGGATGGTGCAATCGTCAAGCCGACAATTCCCAACGTCGCGCACGTGCGACACGTGTAAATGCCTCCGGGCCTCACGCCGGCTCTTCCTGCCGACGTCATCCAATGGTGCTTCCGACGGTGCATGTGGTGGGGTATGCGGGGAGCCGAGGATTGGGCCCTTCTTGAGGATGAGCGAGTCAATGGATGCAATGGCGGTGTAGCCATGGCACCAGAGCATGCGCACATCACGAAAGCCGGTGACGTCCTCGCGCAGCGGGCATCGGAAGAGGTGGAGACACTTGCAGCTGGTGAGGTGCTGCAGGCTGTCCATGCCACCACTCGGGGCGTAGCGGAGGGCAACGTGCGGTACGCAAGCGAGCGCCTCGCACTTGTAGTACCCAAGGTGGCTCGTGCCCAACATTCGCACACGGGCCGGCGCGCTGCTTCGCACACCGTGCACATCGAATGCGTACACGCGCACGTGGCTCGGCACGTGCCGCAGGTCGTCCAGGAAGGCGAGGCCGGCCCGAATCACCAGCCGCTCGACGCGCGCGCCAACGTACGCCAGCTGCTCCGCCGTCAGATGAGTGTCGTACTCCAGCACCACCTCCTCCGCATACTCAAACTCCGGCAGCGGCGAGGGAAATCGGTTCTCCTCAACGATGACCAGCTTCCTCAGGCGCGCCTGGCACACGACCCGGTGCGTGTGGGCATTCACCAGCTCCACGTGCGTGGCGTTGGGGAGATGAAGCACTTCCGGCGCGTGCTTGAGGCGGCGCAGGGCGACACGACGGGCAGCCAGCGAGCTGGCGTTGAGCTCGACACTGGCCAGGTCAGCCTCCTCCTGCGCACCCGTCAGAACACCATCCACATTGGCCACGCTCGTGTTCCACAGCTTCAGCCGTTCAACACCAGCCAGTGACGACACATCCATGCCACCCACGGCCGTGGCCCCGTACAGACCCACAGCGGGGATGCCAGCCAGCGCCCTGACATCGGTGAGCCCGGGGCACTCTAGAAGGGTGCAGCGCCGCACGTGCTGGAAATCGCCATCGAGGGTGTGCTGTGCACTTGGAATGCTGAGCGTTGCGTGGTCAATGTCGTGAAGCGTGAGGTGGTCGATGGCAGCGCGTGATGCGCAGATCCGTGCCTCATTCACACGGCACATCGACAGGGACGACAGCCGCGCCTTGACATGAACGGCCACCTTGTCCCCACGCGCATGCGCAAGCAGCGTGGTGCGGAGCTCGTGCAACAGGTCCGCATCTGCTTGGCTCTTCAGGGTCGCCTCAATCGAGAACAGCGCAGGGGCTGCAGGTACTGGTTGCTGTTGCAGTTGTTGTTGTTGTTGTTGTTGCTGTTGTTGTTGTTGCTGTTGTTGCTGTTGTTGTTGTTGTTGTTGTTGTTGTTGTTGTTGTTGTTGTTGTTGTTGTTGTTGTTCTTGTTGTTGTTGTTGTTGTTGTTGTTGTTGTTGCTGCTGTACCGTCACACCCACCACTTCTTCCTCACCTGTCTCCTCCACCACTTCTTCCTCACCTGTCTCCTCCACCACTTCTTCCTCCATCTCCTCAGCTATTTCCTCCACCTTCTCCCCCACCACTACACCCACCTCCTCCTCTCTCTTCACAATATCCACACCCTCCTCATCCAGTCCAGCCCCCTCGCCCAGGTCGCTCAGGTTGCCCAGCTGCGCGCATTCGTTCCAGGACTGGAGGTCGTCTAAACTGCTGTACCAGACGCGGCCGTAGTTGCCAAACTCGTGCCAGAAGCCTGAGGTGTGAGCGGCAGACGCTTGGAGCCTGTCGCGCAAGAAGCCGCATTGGCCGTTCCACGTTGCTCCGAGCCAGCAGTACACGAGGAACCGGTTCTCGAGCCAGAGTTCTTCAGTCGCGAGTGTCGAAGACGCCGCACCATCGTCGCCGCGAGGCAAGGGTGGCGGGAGCAGGCCGGCTTGGAACGTGTCGACCCAGGTCGTGAGGGCGTGTTCCAGTCCAGTTCCAAACAGGTCGACGAAGCACCATTTGGGCATGGCCCAGGGCAGGTCGTGGTACAGCTGTCGACAGGTCAGCATCAGGTTGAAGAACGCCCGGGCACACTCTTTCGTCGACACGCTAGGTGCGGCCGGACTCGTGAACTTCCACCTCCGGTTCACAAAGGTGTCCTGGCGAGCCATGTCCTGGGTCGTGGGCAACAGCAGCAGCTGCTTCGCCACCAAAGCCCAGCCAGCGGAGAGCGCCGAAGCACTGTCGTCACAACGGCTCATCGCGGGACTGTGTGTGTGTGGGGGGGGCGTGTGCTGTGCTGTGTGTGTGTGTGTGAGCGTGTGTGTGTGTGTGTGTGCGCGCGCTGTGTGTGTGTGTGTGTGAGCGTGTGTGTGTGTTTGTGTGTGTGTGTGTGTGTGTGTGTGTGTGAGCGTGTGTGTGTGTTTGTGTGTGTGTGTGTGTGTGTGTGTGTGTGTCCGGTGTTGGTTGGCTGCTGATAACTTATCAATGATATGGCAACCTTTCAGTAAACAACAGCAGGCAACAACAACAACAATGGCGCTGCTGCCACCGCCGCTGCCACCTCCACCTCCGACAACGATGAGGGACAGCCACACATCGCCCCATTGACCTCACGATCCCCGGTGGCCCGGCCGCAACAGAACCCCCTGCTATTGTCTAAACGACAGTCGCATACTACTCTTGAGCCTCGCACCTAGGCACTTGGTTTCTATCTTTCTAACTTGTGATTCACTTTTCATTTTGTCTATGAGGCGTGTACTCACACACTCATTCATCCCTAAGCCCTATCTCCCTT
>NW_004754905.1:461674-464938 GCF_000188695.1 Salpingoeca rosetta | reverse complement strand
ACAACAACACACACACACACACACACACACACACACACACACACACACACACACACACACACACACACACACACACACACACACACACACACACACAACCCCTTCCCGACCCACCAACACCCCCCCCCCCGCCTCACCTCAGCACACGCCCGGCTGAATGATGAGGAGGGTGGGTTCGTTCCGAGGTGCCGCGTAGATGCGGGTGTTGCTTGCAAGCACGCCGTTACGCCACTTTGCCCCGCTCGCGCCGAGGCCGCCAATGGACGTCGTGTCCACCGTGTCTGTGGCTGGATCGATGATGAGGACGGAGTCGGCGGCAGCTGGCGTGGCGAAGATGCGGCCGTCGGCCACCAGCACGCCGCCCGCCCACTTGTTTGTGCCCGTGCCTAGCGCGCTCATGGTGGTGGTGTCTGTGGTGTTGGCCGCTGGGTCGACGATGAGCACAGCGTCGGCTCGCCACGGGACGCCGTAGATGAGGCCGTTGTTGGCCACGACGGCGCCGTGCCACTTGTTGATGTCGGTGCCGAGGTTTGCGAGCGTGGTCACGTCGACGGCGTGCGTGGCGGTGTCGATGATGAGGATGGAGGTGGAGGAAGAAGGCAGGCAGTAGATGCGCCCCGTGCCGCTGTGGAACGCGCCCGATGTCCACTGACGGTAGTCGCCAGGGACGACGATGGAGGTGGTGTCCGTGGTGTTGGTGGAAGGGTCGATGATGAGCACTGACGGCGAATCCCAGGGGATGCCGTAGATCAGCTCGTTGTCGGCGACAACGCCACCAAACCACTTGTTCAGCTGCGCAGTCAGGCCAGCCATGGTGGTTGTGTCGACGGTGTTGGTGGCAGGGTCGATGATGAGCACGGAAACGGTTGCGAACGGGATGCCGTAGATGAGGCCGTTGGAGCCGAGCGCGCCGCCCATCCACTTTGAGTTGCCTCTGCTAAACGTCAGCGAGGTGGAGTCCATCGTCTCTGTGGCCGTATCCAAGATGAGAACAAACGCCGCGTTGAACGGGATGAAGTAGATGCGCTCGGGTCCCCCTTCCTCCGCGCTATTGGGAACACGCACACCACCGGACCACTCAAAACTGCGGCTGTCGCTGATACCTGGGATTGGGGCCGTTTCTGCGTTCTGCGGGAACCGGCGGCAGATGGAGGCGTTGATCTTCTCCACTGCGTGCTGCGCTGCAGTCAGGGTGTGTGTGAGTTCCGCCAGCTGCGATTCCTGCGCTTGTATGCGCTGCTGTTGGGCTGCGATTGTGCTTGCTTGCGCGCTCAGGGTGAGGAGCACGTCCACGCCGTTCACGAGCACCGGTTGGGCAGCAACATCGCTCGTGTTGATGTGCAGTGCGCCGGTGGTGTCATGCGTGATTGTGGCGCTGCTTGGTTCGTCTTGATCTGTCGCTGTTGTCACTGTTGGTGTCGCTGTTGGTTGTTGTCGCGACGATGGTTGTGCCATTACAGGACAGTGAGGAGGGTTGACAAGAAAGGGGAGAAGAAGAAGACCAAGAAGGAGAAAGGGCTTGCAGACGTCGCGAGCCATCGTCGTTGTCTCTGTCGTGGGTAGGGTGGGTGGTTGTTGTTGTGAGGGTGTGTGGTCGTCGGCTGCGGGGTTGTGGTTGATTGATTGATGATTGAGATGGCTGCGCGTGCTTCGCACTGGCAAGAAGAGCTGCAAGCACGTCGCGATTTGCGATTGCGGAAATTCTACTGGAATTATTATCAAATTTTCAGCAGTGGGTGCGAAGAGGAGAAGAAGTCTGTCAACGAAGAAGACAACAACACGCCAGACCACCCCCACTCCTCCTCCTAACCCTCCCCCTCCCCCACGCCATGCATCGCGTCCTTGTTGTTGCGGTTGCTGGCTTCTTGGCATGTGCCCTCGTGAATGCTCAGGGCCAATCGTCGTTTTCGCGCGACGCCACTGGTGCACTGCACATCAACACGAGCGATCCACTGGTCGAGCCCGTGTTTGTGAACGGGGTCCACGTGACGGCCACGCTTCGTCACCAAGAAGCCACGATTGCCGCGCAGCGGCGCGCCATTGACGCACAGGCTCAGGCCACTGTGCTCCAGCGCAATGGCATCGACAGCTTGCAGGCGCAGGCATCCTTGCGGGAAAAGAAAATCCGCGCACTGCAGGCAACGCTGTGTCGGCGCTACCCTCCAACCAGAACCGTGGACCAAACCACGCTCGGTGGGCTTGCTGGAACTGAGCAAGGCTTGAAGTGGGGCGGTGCCGTGCTTGCGGACAACGGCCTCATCTACGGCATTCCAACTGATGCCCTTGCCGTGCTCATCGTCGACCCAGCCACCAACACCCTTGACAACACCACGCTGGCAGGCCTGCCTCCAGGGGATCGAAAATGGTCCACGGGTGTGCAGGCTGCAAACGGCCTCATCTTCGCGCTACCGTACACTGCCACCTCTGTCTTGATCATCGACCCAGTCACCAACACCCTGGACACAACAAGCATCGCCAATTTCAGCACGAGTCCAGCCAAATGGGTGGATGCCGTGTTGGCCCCCAACGGCAACATCTACGGTATGCCGAACGGGGCGTCCTCCGTCCTCATCATCGATCCGGCCGCCAACAGCACAGATAGCACGACGCTCAGCCTGCCGGACTCAGAACGTTACTCGTGGCCCGCTGGTGTGCTTGCAGGCAACGGTAAAATCTACGGTCTACCGTTTCTTGAGACATCCATTCTGGTTGTGGATCCCGAGACAAACAGCGTCGATACCATCGCCGTGGGAAATGCGCACCGGTGGCAGAATGGCGTGCTTGCTGGCAACGGCCTCATCTACGGCATTCCCTACACTGACGGCCCTGTCCTCATCATCGACCCAGCTACAAACGCCACCGACACGACGACCATCCTCATGCCTGCTGGGGGCGCACCCAACGTAGGCTGGTTCACTGCCGTGCTTGCAAGCAACGGTCACATCGTTGCGCTTCCAGCCCGATCACCGTTCATGCTCATCATCGATCCTACAACCAACACCACCAACACGTACAAGCTATCGGGAGTAGCGGACACCCAGTACCCGTGGTATGGTGCCGTGCTTGCAAGCAACGGACTCATCTACGCCCTTCCTCTTCATGCGTCTGCTGTGGGCATCGTTGACACTGGCACATGCTGACCGTGCTGTATGTGTGCGTGTGTGTTGTGTGTGTGTGTGTGTGTGTGTGTGTGTGTGTGTGAGTTCGAGAGATGGGGAGGAGATGAGGACCCCACCCACCCACAACCAACACACACCCACCCAA
>NW_004754905.1:454316-461256 GCF_000188695.1 Salpingoeca rosetta | reverse complement strand
AACGCCAGCACGCGCTGTGCATCACCATCAACGGACCCACTCCTCTCTTGCTGCTGCTGCTGCTGCTGCTGCTGTTGGGCGGGCGTGGGTGAAGTGGCGTCCTTGTCCGAACCAAACACGGACGTGGAGGAAAACCCGCGCATGTGCTGGAACATGGAGCGCGGATCGCCGTCGTCATCACAACCATCGTTATCATCGGCGTCAGCAATGTCGTTGTTGCCGTTGTTACTGTTGCCGCGGCTGTTGTTGTTGTTGTTGTTGCTGTCACCGCCTTCGCAGCTCTGTGTGTCGAGGTTCGTACCATCACCACCTGCACACTCGTGAAAGGAGATGAGAGGCAGCACGGGCAAGCTGTCAGCGTGTCGGCGCCCCTGCTTCCGTTTCCTCTGCTGCGTCAACTCATACCGCTCCTGATGACAATCATCACCATCACCACCATCACCACCACCATCACCATCACCGTCACCTCTGCCGTGGGTCTCTGGAATGGGCGCCAGCACGGCCTGCATGGATGCGCGGCGGGTGCGCTGGTGCACAGGCCCAACCGCACACTCCATCCCAAACCCAAGCAGCGCTGTTGCTGAAGCTGCGGGCGGGGGAGAAGCGAGCGCGTTGCGGCCGGTGGTGGTCTCCATATTGGGCGTGGTGGTGCCGCCGGTGCTGCGCGCGTGTGTGTCATTGTCGTCGTCGCACCCGTCCGACTGAGGGGACGTGGCCTCCGTATGTGGGGCGGGCGGCAGGGGGAAATCTTGACGTGCAAGGGGCGGTTGGTACTGCTGCTGGTGTTGGTGGTGGGGTTGATGCAGCGCGGGTTGTGGTGATTGCTCACGGTGGAAGAAGACGTTGGTGCTGCTCGTGCTGCAGCTGTCGTGTCGGCTGTCGTGGCGACTGCCTGCATGCAACGACGTGACAGAGGGGCGTTTCCGGCGCATGGTTCCGTCCACTTCGATGGGCGATTGCGGATCAAACAGCTCCTCCTCCACCACTGCCGACAAATCGACCGGTAGGGACGTGCGGCGCTTTGGTTTTGGCCGACGCGGCGACACCAGCGGAGACACTTGTTGTTGTTGCTGCTGCTGCTGCTGCTGCCGCTGTTGTTGTTGTTGTTGTTGTTGTTGTTGTTGTTGTTGTTGTTGTTGTTGTTGTTGTTGTTGTTGTCTTCTGCTGGTGGGAGCACGGGCGTCGTCATCAAAGTCCGGGAACTTGGGAATAAACATCCGGTCCGAGGGAAGACTGCCCATGCGCGGGCGGCGGCGACGCATCAAGGACGACGACGAAGACGTGGTGATGGACGACACCGGCGGAGGGGACGCTCGACTCGGGGTCGCGGCGCCCATGGTGCTGTTGCTACCGTAGCCGTTGTTGCTACCGTAACCGCTGTTGTTGCCGCTGTTGGCCTGTGTGTTGGTGTGGGTTGGTGCTTGCGTCATGTCACGCGCGTGGGTTGTGTCGGCCTGGCCATTGCAATTTCCTGCTGCAACACCGTCACTGCCGCTCCCAGCGTGACTGTGACCCTTCTTGATGCTCCGGCCAAGGTAGATCATGGCGCTCAACGAGTGGCCTTTGCTGGACGACGGTGGCGGTGACGGTGGCGATGCACGTGCGTTGGAGCTCCAACCGCCACTGGTGTCGCCGCTGAGGGCGGTGTCACGTGCGTCTTCGCTGTCTCCGATGCGGAGCGGCCGCGCACGCTGGAAACAGTCGTGCTGCTGGTACTGCTGCGACGCTTGGTGTTGCGATGCTTGTTGTTGGAATGCTTGGTGTTGCGATGGTTGGTGGTACGGACTACGCCCTTGCTGCTGCTGGTGCTGGTGCAGCTGCAGCCGTTGGTGCTCGTACAGCTGCTCATACTGCTGGTCGCCGTTCTGCTCCTCTTCTTCCGCCGCTTGCTGACCATACACGTGGCGCTGGTGCTGCTGATGATCGTACTGGTTGTGGAACGTGAACACGCCACTGCCACCTGCACGGCCCTCCACGTCACCGCCATGGCCACCGGGTGTGATGGTGGTGGACGACGACGACCGCCGAATGTCGCCGTTCCTCAGCCCGCGCGGCACCGTGGCCAGCACGTACGGGTTGTTGGGGCTCAGCAGCGGCCCCGTCCCGCCCGTCACCCCTGCTGTTGTTGTGGTTGCTGTGTTTGCTGCTGTTGTTGTTGCAGCCGAGGCAGCGAGAGGGGAGCGGAGCGGCGAGAGGTGGCTGCCGCCGCCGCCGCTGCCATTGAACTCGCGCGACGGCGGACGAAGCGGTGAGCGGTACGAGGCGCCACCACTTGGAGTGTTGGCACTACTGCTGCTGGTGCTGCTGTTGTTGTTGTTGTCGTTGTTGCCACCATAGGCGTATGTGCTGTTGGTGGTGGTGAAGTTGGGGCGGAGCGGGCTTGGTGTTGACGATGGTGACGTCAACGCAAGCGCATTCGGTGTCGAACCAACACCACCACCACCACCGCCACCACCACCTGCTGCTGCAGTTGTTGTTGTTGTTGCGGGGGAAGTTGTTGCTGACATGCACAGCGTGCTGTCGCCAAACGGCCTCCGCGTGGTCGAGGCGGAGGGTGCGGTGCCTGGGCGCGGTGTCGCTGCAAACGGCTGCGGCTGGTGCATGGAGGGGCCAGGTGACACGGCCTTGCGGCGTCGCAGGAGCGCGGGCGACCCCATCATCGGTGTCGGCTGGGGCGAGTGTGTGCCAACTGACGCGGGCGAGTAGCATGCCTGGGTGTAACTGCGTGGGCGGTTGCGCAGCGGTGACAGGTGGGCTGTTGCCGGATGGTGCTGGTGATGATGGTGGTGAAAGCGGGCCCTGCCCCGCACAGGCGTACCCATGCGCATGGCTGGGCTGCTGTTGCTGCTGTTCGCAGCGCTGGTGTTGTTGGTGCTCGTGCCACCACTACCTCCACCACCGTGCATGAGGCGACTGCCACTCACGTGAGGACTGTACCGGTGGCCACCACCACCACCACCAGCGTGAGCACCGACGATCATGGGCGAGCCGTGGCGGCTTGGCGTGGAGAAGCGCGCATATGGGCTGTTGGAGGGCGCGGCATCGCTGCATGCGCGCGATCCGGGCAGCAGCGACCGACCACGCTCATCAGCAGCGTTGGACGCCGCGTCCTGCAGGGTCACCGTCTGCATGCGCTCGTTGAGGCCATCTGAGCTGCTGGCGATGGACTCGCGCCGGGACGCGTCGATCATGATGGGGCTGGTCGTCCCAGACTGCTGGTTGGAGCACACGCCCGTGGGCGGGACTGCGGCAAGCACGCGCTCAAAGGCGGGATTGTGCCATGAGCCCGTCTTCTTCAGAGGGGGCGCGGGAGGCAGGTGTGGCTGCTGCTGGGGCTGTTGTTGGTCGTTGTGGTATGGGGTGTTGAGGTTATCGTGCTGGTTTGCAGGTGTGCACGGCGCAGGGGCATCAAAGTACCCTTGCGGCTCGCACTGTTGTTGATGATGCTGTTGGAAGTCGTAGTGGGAGGAGGGTGGTGGTGGCGGCGGCGGTGGTGAGCTGAACAGGTCATCGTCGCCATCGAAGAAGATGCCGCTTTGAAAGCCACCATCATGATCACCACCACACACGTTGTCCATTCGCGGCAGTGCAGACTGCCCCTGGGGATGGGAGAGGTCCATGACTCTCAGGTGCTGACGTGTGTGTGTGAGGGGGGGGGGGAGAGGATGACAGGAAGCAGAGATTGTGGTGGTAAAGGGAGGGGGGGGGGGGGCGGGAAGCATAGATAGGAAGCAGAGATCGTTGCGGTGAGGTAGGTGCACAACGGGAAGCCAACACGGAAAAACAGGCATCAGAACGCTCCATCTCGAAGCTCATCGCATCATATGGCATCCAACAACACTTCACTGCACTGCAGCAAGGCCACCACACCAGGTCTTCAGTCTCACCTCGCTCGCTCGCTCGTTTCAGTCGCTCGCGTGGATCGTTCCTTTCAGTCACTCGCTCAGCCACTCAAGTTGGCCAAGCAATTGAACGCGACGGACGATGTTGATAAGGGCGGTCCTCGCTCGCTCGTTTCAGTCGCTGGCCGACGCTTATCTTATCGCCGCTTGTCGTGCCCCTTTGGATCGTCGACGTCGGGTGTGTCGTGATGTTTGGTCGGTGGTTAGGTGAATTGAATGGTCGCCCAGAAGAAGCAACGAGAGAGAGAGTGTGTGTGTGCGTGTGAGTGTGTGTGTGCGTGTATGTGTGTGTGTGTGTGTGCGTTTGCGCGCGACAGCTGCTGTTGGCCTGCAGTAGGCCTGCGCTATGCGCCATTCCAGGATGGCATTTTGCTTGGGCGGTTATCAAAGGTGGGTGAGGAGAGAGCGCGAGAGTGTGCTTTGTGCTTCGTGTGCTTTGTCGTGTGGCATGTGTGGCGCTCCAACAATTCCAGTGATGGCGGCTGACGAAGCGAAGGTTTTGGCTGTTTGGCTAGAAAATGTATTGAAATTACCAACGAAAATTCTACAATTCAACCCAGCGAAGGCTGGTGGCGAACAGAGCGAAGGCTGGCATGTGTGCGCGTGTGTGATGTTGGGTTCGAATTCTGAACGCGTGTGGGTGACGCTTCTGTTGTGCGTGTGGTCGTGTGTTGAGGTGTATTGCTGTGCGTGTAGGTGTGCGTAGGTGTTGAGGTTGAGCCGCGTCTTGCTGACTTGCCTGGCTGGCTTAATTGCTGAATGACATGCAGGTCAGGTGTTGTTGTTGTTGTGGTGTGGTGTGGAATGCACTTGCGTCAGCGTCTTGACAAACTTGAGCTGGAACCGGTGGCGCCCGCGCTGCAGCACCGCCTGAAATCCGCGCGCAACAGACTCAATCACGTCTTCACGTATGTGTGTGCGTGCGTGAGTCAGTGAGGGAGTGAGTGTGTGAGTGAGTGTGTGAGTGTGTAAGTGTGTGTGTGAGTGTGTAAGTGAGGGAGTGTGTGAGGGAGTGTGTGAGTGTGTAAGTGCATGCGCACGTGTGTGTTTGTAGGTCGTGCAGAGCACAGGTGCAAGCAATCGAATAGCCGTGTCAGCAAGTACTCGTTGAGATGTACAGTGCACCAACAAACCCACGATCACACACACACACACACACACACACACACACACACACACACACATACAACACACACACACACACACACACACACACCGCATACATACATACAAACACACACACGCCAACCAACCTACCTTGGTTGTTGGTTGGCTCGAGGTGGCCTCTGCTGTTAAACTGGACAGGGCGAAGCGTGCACCAGGAAAAGTGCATGTGTTTCCCGCCAACAGAGAGCGGCGGTGCGGCGTGCTGTGGCAGGAGCAGGGTGTGAGGCATTAGGCGTGTGTCGCGCGGGGTGGGGGGGGGGTGAGCTGAGGTGGATGAAAAGGAAAGAAAGAAAGAACGAACGCAGGCTTCTGCAAACGTTCACTAATCCAACGCATGAACAAACACATAAACAGCTGAACGCATGGAACATAGCCGCAAATTCGACACACACGTATACACGCACACAGAACAAACAAACAAACAAACAAACAAACAAACAAACAAACAAACAAACAAACAAACAAACAAACAAACAAACAAACAAACAAACAAACAAACAAACAAGCAAACACACAAACAATCAAACAAACACACAAACAAAGCAAACAAACAAACAAACAAACAAACAAACAACACACATACACGCCACCTGCAGGTGCCGCTGGTCCTGGGGCTTGAGCAGTGTTGGGCGGCGCGGGCGGAGTGGTGAAGCCGAGGATGGCGGTGGCGGTCGACGTGGTGGTGCTGGTCGCTGGGGTCGACGCGCGCTGCTGTTCGTGGTGGGCGCAGTGCCCGACGAAGGTGTTGTGATTGGTGATGCAGGGAGAGGAGGCCGAGGTGGTGTCGAGGTGGTGGCACTGCCTACTGGTTCTGCATTGGATGGCGGTGTCTCTGAACGATGAAGTGGACACATGCAAAGTGTGCGTGCAAGGTGTGCGTGGTGCGTGGGTGAGTGAGCTTGCTCGTGAGTGAGAGCAAGGGAGATTTGAGTTGGGATAGTGGTGGAGCACATGAGAAACACCAATGCCAACAGCAGCAGCAACAGCAACAGCACCGCGCTCACCTGGTTCCGGCACAAACATGGACGTGTCTTCGTCATCACCATCATCATCATCATCGTCATCGTCATTGTCATCGTCACCGTCATTGTCATCATCATGATCATCGCCAGCAGCGTCATTGCCGCGGCGCTGTGTCTGCGTGGAGGCGACTTGCGGTGACAGCGGTACACATGCGCCCAGCAGCAGATCATCATCGCTCGCCAGACGTGAACGACGGGACGCTGGTGACGATGAGGATGTGGGTGGTGGCCGTTGCGAGCTGTCCTGGGTGCTGGAAGTGGTTGCGGTGAAGTCAAAGTCATCCTCGTCATCATCGTCGTGGTTGCCAGCTGTGGAGGCGGCCGTTTCATGTCCTGTTGCTTGTGCTTGCGCATGTTCCTTCTCGCTGCAATCGCTCTCAGCAGTACCACCCTCCTCCTCACGGCGTGACTGTTGCTGGTCTTGTGTCTGCTGTCCCTCCTCCTGTTCCTCCTGCTGCTGTTTCTCCTGCTGCTGTTGTTCTCCTTGTTGCCGTATCCCCTCATCATCATCTTCTTCTTCATCATCACCTTCCTCATCATCATTGTCATCTTCACTGTCATCGTCGTCCGTGTCTGCGAGTCCCAATCGCAGGAGGTCCGAGTACCAGACGCCGAATGATCCGCTCACCAGCCGCGACACAAGATCCTCATCGTCGTTCTGTTCGGAAGAGTTCAACGCAGCCGAGGTATTGCGGTGGTTGTGGTTGGCGTGTGTGTGTGTGTGTGGTGGGGGGGGGGGTTTGGGAATGAAAACACCAAATGCGAGGTTGGGGGGGAAAATTCCGCTGTGTTTGGTGAGTTGTAAATGTACACACACACACACACAAACACAAAACATACGCTTTCGCA
>NW_004754905.1:451252-454000 GCF_000188695.1 Salpingoeca rosetta | reverse complement strand
ACACACACACACACACACACACACACACACACACACACACAAAACATACACATACACACATACACACACACACATGTACACACACACACAAAACACACAAAACACAAAACACACAAGAGCACGTTGCTTCCCTTCTGCTCACCTTGACATAAATGCGTAGCGCTGCTGGCCCGGCTGCTGCTTGGCCCCTGCGCGGGCGTCTGCTTGCAAGCAATCCCGTGGCCGAGGTGGGGCGTGTCGACAGGCCGAGGGCACGCGTGTCTGTGGCGCTCAGTGAACCGACCTCAACCTTGCACACGCGGTGCAGCGGCAGGCGCGTGTAGGAGATGATGGCCTGCGATCCGGAGAAAAGGTGAGTTGGTGCGCGCGTGTGTGTGTGTGCGTGCGTGTGTGTGTGCATGTGTGCTGTGTGCGTGTGTGTGTGTGTGTGTGTGTGTGTGTGTGTGTGTGCGTGTGCGTGAGGAGAGAGGGAGGGTGCGTTGGGTGCAAGTCGTGTCGTTTCTGAGGTGGCAACGTGATAAGGACGACGTGGCCGTACACGAGTCTCAAATCCCGCACGCGCACCACCACAACCACTTCCACCATCACCATCACCTCTTCGGAGAAGTCGACGTATGCGATGATGAGCGAGCGCATCGTGAGCAGAAGAACCACTTCAACGCCAATGTGTCTGTAGCACACGAGGATAAAAGGCGGGGTCAAGGATGGACGGAAAGGATGAGGGAGGTAAAGTTGGGTTTGCGCACGGGCATGGCGCGCGCGGTGTGTGTGTGTGTATGTGTGTGTGTGTGTGTGTGTGTGTGTGTGTGTGTGTACCACGTGCAAAGCCAAAGTGGTGGAATCATTCACGAGACCGTCACAACCACCACCAGAACTCAACAGCAGTGCACTCACTCGTCCTGCCTCCACATGGGCGACGCAACGAGCGGCAGTTCCGAATCCGTCGATTTCTTCTCGTGCATTTCCTTTGTCGTCGTTGTCGTGGTCGCGCTGTCACGATCTCCGTTCTCGTCACGTCGGCGCTGTTGCGTTGCCGTTGATGGCGCCTTCTTGCCAGCACCCACGGTCGGCTTTCCACGACTAAACAGGCGCCTGCGTCGCAATCCATTCACACCAAGGACACCACCACCTTCACCACCATCACCACCATCGTCGCCGTCGTCGTCATCGTCATCGTGATCAAACTTCATCAGCCGCTGCTGCACGCGCTGTACAAATGTCATCGTCGCCCCAAACAGCGCGGCCTGCTCTCGGTCCTATCGTGAGCGTGGCGCGAGGGGGATGAATGTGTGTGTGCGTGTGCGTGTGCGTGTGTGTGCATATGTGCATGTGTATGTGTGTGTGTGTGTTGGTAAAGCCAACAATTGTGAGTGCATGAGCATGCGAGAGCCACAATGGAAGCAAGTCAACCCACCAGCGGGAACCTTGAAACGCCACCCACACCCCTCCGCCAGCTTCTAACCACCACCGCCCTCCTCTCGCTTCCTTTACCTGCATCGCCACGCCCTCTCCGGCGACGTCGGTGCACGTGCGCGCGCGCTGGCACAGATCGATGGCCTGCTGGCGGAACGCGTCGTGGAAGGTGTTGAGGTAGTAGCGCGTCAGCGATTTCCGGCCGTCGTTCAGGGCACCTGGTTGGTGTGTGTGTGCGTGTGTGTGTGGGGGGGGGTGAGAAAGGAGCGAAGAGAGAATAAGGCTGGCCAGCTTGGAGGGAGAGATGCGCGCAAGTGTCAAGATGTGAACGCGTTGCAGAGTTTACATTGGTGATGGTCTCACCAAGAAGTTTGTTGGATGATTTCGTGGCCTCGCTCTGTTGCCAGCGGCAGTGGAGAGATGTGTGCATTTGAGAGTCAGAACGAACGAAGGTACAATGTATTTTGCATGGTCGCAACAACCACCCAACACGCTCACTTGCACGCACACAAGCGCACAATCACAAATCATGCACCTCGCACGTTTCCATCAGGCACGCCCTCACCTTCATTGCGTCTGTGCCTGCGTACTGTCTGCTGATTGCGTTTCCATTCGCCGACCACGCCGACACCACGCCGGCCACGACCGTGGAGGGGAGCGGTGCCTGCAGGCACGAGGATGGATGGGGTGGTGTGGGATTGGGAGGAACAATGTGAGTGATACGTGCAGGTGTGTGTGTGTGCGTGTGCGTGCGCGTATGTGTATGTCCGTCTGTCTGTCTGTGTGCCTGTGTGTGTGTGTGTATGTGCACTCCTCCTCTCACCCGGCGGCCGATGATGCCCATGTCCACGAGTTGCTGGCGGAGAACGCGACGCGCAATGATCGACTGCACACATGGTGATAATGGTGGCGGTGGGGGTGTGGATGATTGTGCACGCACGCGTTCGACACGAGTGAGATTCTGGGGTGTAGACATCACCCGATGCATTCCCTTCCCCTCCGGGGACGAATGTTGCCATCTCCCCTCAGCCACGCACCACGATCAAACAAACCAGCACCACCACCACCGCCACCGCCACTGCCACCGTGTTTCCAACCTGTGTGACGTTGGTGCGGTCGAGGCAGTCCATGCAGTTGGTGCGCACGACGCCGCCCTGCACCCGCACCGGCGCTGACGACAGCGCATCCTGTCATCAACAGGACAGATGAAGAGGGGGGGGGGGAAGGAAGGTGTGAGGGATAACTTGTGTGTTGTTGTTTGTTTTGCGTGTGTGTGTGTGTGTGTGTGTGTGTGTGTGTGTGTGTGTGTGTGTGTGTGTGTGTGTGTGTGTGTGT
>NW_004754905.1:447757-450376 GCF_000188695.1 Salpingoeca rosetta | reverse complement strand
GAGAGAGAGTGTGTGTGTGTGTGTGTGTCTGTGTGTGTGTGTGTGTGAGTGAGAGAGAGTGTGTGTGCACGAGTGTGCGAAGTTGCGGGTGTCAATGCGGATGTCAAACAAGCAGACAGGCGCGCATCACATGCCCCTTCCCCCTCCCCCCCTTCCAAATTGTGACACGCTCACCTCTGTATTGGACGAACGAATGTACGGCGGTGCCAGACATGACAATCTGAGGGTGGTGGATGGATTGGTGGTGAGAAGGCGGGAGTGAGCAGTGTGAGTGTGAGTGCAAGTGGTGCGTGTCTATGTGCTTGTGTGCGTGATTGCATGTGTATACAGGCTCGTGGGGCTTGAAGACAACCGCCCAAAAGCCATCAAAGGTTGCACCAACACCACCACCACCACCGCCGCCACCACCACCTGCTCCGTTTCGACGCTGTTTGCGACGTGACCGTCTGCATCCACGCCGCGCCGCTTGTATCTGAGACACAGGCAAGCGCACAGGTGGGTACATGCGTACATGGGTATATGTGTGCGTGCGTGTGCATGTGTGTGTGTGTGTGTGTCAGTGCATGCGACACACCGTCTTAAGAAACCATCATCAACCACACACGTGACACATGCCAGCCCTCCCCCCCCCCCTGCACGCCACTTCAGTGTACACTCCACACCGTCCACGGCATCACCTGCATCCGAGCCTGTGCCGGGAGCGGCGGGAGATGACGGTGATGGAGATGTGGTGGTCCCCAACATTCACCCGGTGGCGGTGGAAAAACCCCTTGATGGTGGCGATGGTGGTGGCGGCGTGGCGTGGTAACGGTCGTGACGTTGAGTGGTGCGGTGTGAGGTTGCAGGGAGAATTATTTCACACACACACACACACACACACACACACACATACACACACACACACACACACTCACTCACACACACACACACACACACACACACACACACACACACACCTGCACGACTGGCAGGATCCACGGAGCAAAGAGTGAAGACGACGACTTTGAGGAAGAGGAAGGCGGGTCCTGCGCACGTGCACGCGCGTACAAATCGCTTTGCATGCGCTTGTTCCACCAGTGGCGGTCGCAGTGCTGGGTGTTGCAGTCGTGATGGTGTGACGGTGATGGAGTGATGTGGGCGTGTTGTGAGTGTGATAATGTGGCAGGGTGATGTGAGGACAGGGGCGCAATCAAGTCATCATCGCTTTCTGGCACGCTACAAACTCACACATTCACACACAAACACGCCAAAACCACCAATACATGCGCAGGATACACGAGCAAGCACCACCACTATCATCACGTGTCACGCCCTCCTCGACTCACGGGGAGGAGCGGGCGGGTGAGGTCGTCTTCGCTCAGCGCCGCAAGATGCTGCATGCTGCCGTGATGATGGTGGCGGCCGTGGTG
Organism: Salpingoeca rosetta; assembly: GCF_000188695.1. Lineage (NCBI taxonomy): Eukaryota > Choanoflagellata > Craspedida > Salpingoecidae > Salpingoeca > Salpingoeca rosetta. Next base: position 448,967 of record NW_004754905.1, on the reverse strand, counting down.
ATGGTGATGATGGTGGTGATGGAGGAGGTGGAGAGGGAGAGGGGGAGGATGTGTGTGAGGTCAATGATACCAATGCGTTTTCGCATGGCACAGTCGCGCAGCACATTACACAACCCCAAAAAAGCACGTCACCTCATGAGGATGTGTCCTGAGAGGGAGAAGAGGAACCCGCCGCCCTGCTGCAGCGAAAACATTTTCTTGATCTCCTGTCGTCATGTCATCATCGACAGCACGAGGGTGGAGGGGGTGGGGTGAGAGAGAGTTGACGTTGACGTGGACAGAAGTAGGAGAAGGTCAAGAAGTGGTGCACGAGTTCAATTGCACATGTGGCGAGCGCGGGCAGAGAGGAAGTGCGTGCTTGTGGGTATGAGCGTGAGCAAGACAGGAAAGACACACACACACACACACACACACACACACACACACACACACACACACACACACACACACACACACACACAACCACAAATCTGACCTTGACGTGTCTCCTGTGCAACCGATCCCATATGCGGCGTGTGGCCGGATCAAGCGGAGGCGTCACATCGTCCTCCTCATCAACACCAGCACAGCCATCAGCCACACCACCACCACCTCCTTTGTTACCATCTTTCTGCTCTGTCGCAGTGCTTGTCCCACGGCTGCCACCGTTTATGGCACCTGCCTCTGTCCCAGCATGCGCCTCTCCCTTCTCAGCGTCACCACCACCATTACCACCACCACGGCCATTGGTGCTGCGGGTTTCCCCATTTGGAAGGCTGCGGCGCTGCAGTTTGGCCAATGTGTCCGCGGCCACGTGCGCCGACCGCCGCGGCTGCTCCTTCACCACGACGCTCCGGTCGCTGCAGCACACGGACGCCGGCACAGCCGTTCGCGGCACCGCAGACTGCGCCTGGAGGGTGGAAGGTGGTGTGAATGGGAGGTGGTGTTGTGAATGGGAGGTGGTGTGAATGAGAGGTGGTGTGAGTGGGAGGTGGTGGTGTGAATGGGAGGTGGTGGTGTGAATGGAAGGTGGTGGAGGTGGTGAGGTTGTTATCTCCATTCGCGATTCTGAACATGACACAGGGTCATACACACACACACACACACGTACGTACATTGAGTTTCTTCGGAAGTGTTGATGGGTGGAGGGGGATGAGCTCCACATCTTCAATGCCAAACACCTTGAGACGCAGACGGAACCAGGCGAGCGATAGTGTGAGCCCAGTTACAA
>NW_004754905.1:425909-447657 GCF_000188695.1 Salpingoeca rosetta | reverse complement strand
CGTCAAAGGCTGCACGGTCGATGAGGTCCCATTGCCGGGTGATGCGGGAGATGCGCAGGCAGTGCTCGAGGTTTGCACTGGCAAAGATGAGATGCTCCCCGTTGAGGTACACGTCCAGCCGCTGCGCCCCTCCGTGCGCCAACGGCACTCCTTTCAGGCCCGGCAGCGTGCCACCACCACCAACGCGAGACGTGCGTGCACTTGCGTTGTGCGCGGCAGCAAGCACCGCCTCCACCGCAGGCGCCGGTGGCCGTGCCGGTGGCTCACTACCACCGCGACGTTGCTGCTGTTCGTGCATCTGGTGATGCTGTTTGTTGGAGGCAGTCATATCTGGCTACTGTTTGTGGTGTTTGAAAGAAGTGACACATCATGGCAAATTTTCTACAATTGGTGCCACCAACAACAACTGCGACGATGAGGACTTTGTTGTCGCATCTGAGGATGATGCAGCAGCCCTGGTGGCAGAGATGGAGGATGAGGAGCGATGACACCTGCGCAAGAAGGCAAAGAGGCAAGGGGCGGCGCCTGCTGCTGCTGCTGCTGTGAAGGTGAAAAAGAGGACCCCGAAATACCTGCCACCCGAGGAGCTGTGGATGGAGACATGCGCCATTTCCGGAAGCTGCGAGGCCGTGGAGCGCTGTCCGAGCGCGAGTGTCCCCTGGTGCTGCACCTGCACACGTTTCTCAAGCACGAGCACGAGATGGAGAGAGCAAGGAGGAAGGCGGCACGCACAGGTGGCAAGATGGCAACAAGAGACGCCATGCTTGGGTGTTCAGCGGCAACGGTGAGGCAGCTGCTGAGCAAGTGGAATCGGATGAAGCGGGAGGCTGGCAAGCGCCCCAACAGCCTCAACATCACCAACAACCGGGGCACAAGCGCAAAGCCACAGCGTGTCCCGTCCACGGGGCGCGTGACCAGGCTTGTCAGAGACTTCACCACACAAGCGCAGAGCAGCGGCCGGGTCATCAATGCCACGCAACTCACGAAGCACCTCATTGAGAGCGGGGTGCTGTCTGTGAAGGTGAACCCACTCACGAGCCAGCCGGAGCACAGAGACCTCCAGGCCGCAAGGAGGGCCACACAGCGGTTCTTGGTGCGATTCGGATACTTGCAAACTCAGGGTAGGGATGAGAGAAAGGCACGACCGACAACCCATCTCGACAAGCTCGCCGACTATCTCCACACCTTGTTCAAGATCCGCAACCAAAAAAAAAAAAAAGCGGTCCGCTTTTTTTCAAACAGCCTCCTGAGCAACAGCTGCGCGAGGTGCGTGTGTGTGTGTGTGTGTGGGGGGGGGGTCTGTGTGTGTGTGTGTCTTTGTCTGTGTCTTTGTCTTTGTCTGTGTGTGTGTGTGTGTGTTTGTGCACCGATGAATCTACTCGCCACCTCGCCACCTCGCCCCCTACTCGCCTCCTCCTCGCCCTGCACGCGCCGCCTTTTGTCAGTCGTGCTATCCTAATACGTTACGTGTCACTTCATGACGTGCGTTACAGGTGTATCTGGACGAAGCGTACGTGCAAGCAGCAACCAACGACAGCTCTGTTCGGCTGTCCACCCACGATCCCAGTCACCAAACAGATGCTGCTGAGCACGTGAAGATCACGAAGACGAACGGCCCTCGCATGCGTGTTGTGCTGGCCATTCAGAACCGCGACCCACGCTCCGCCGACCCCTCGCAGCCGTGCACACCGCAGCAGCAGGCAGGCATTGTTGACGGCACAGCATGAGTGGCTGATCCTGATGAGGCGAAGCGACGGAAGGGAGAGGGCGGTGATCCGACGACGAAGAACAGGAAGAAGAGGAAGGCGAAGATGATGACGCTGATGACGATGATGCAAAAGATGAACGAGCGGAGTGATTCCCACACGACTGATGATAGCAAGGCCGTCGATGCGACGAGCTTTCGCCAGTACTGGTTGTCCCAGCTGCTCCCGAGCCTGCGCCAGCCAAGCCTCATCATCATGGACCACGCAGCACACCGCAAGCTCTTCCCTCTGCACATCCCACACGTCGCGACCGCAAGCAAGGCGGACCTGCTCGGGTTCCTGACGGCGCCACCGACGGGCGCCGAGACAGTGGAGGAAGCTGTGGCGGAGATTGGGACCGGGACACCATTGACACTACAACCAGTGGCATCAACACGTGGTGGTGATGTTGGTGGTGAAGGTGATCGTGGTGGTGATGGTGAACGTGGTGGTGATGGTGAACGTGGTGGTGGTGAAGGCAGTGACGACGACGATGGAGTTGCAGGCAGCAGCAGCAGCAGCGACAGCGGTGATAAGCAGCAGCGGGTTGTGGAGGCTGATGCCAGTAGCCATGAACGCAAACGGGTGCGCGTGCCGGGTGCTGGGCCGCACATGCACGTGGACACGCTGAGGCGCCTCGCGAGCAAATGGATCAGGGCACACTGCGTGCCGGAGCTTGTATCGCTGGCGCGGCAGCAAGGCCACGAGGTTGCCTTCACGCCGCCACGCTACTCGGACCTGCAGCCGATGGAGCTGGTGTGGGCTCTCCTCGGGGCACGCATGGCCCGGCAGGACGCATCTTGCACAGCCACGTCCGATGTGAGGCAGCGGTTATTGTGCAGCATCGGTGACATCTCCAAGGCCTGCAGCAGAGGTGCCCGCACCATCGTACAGGCGCTCATTGACCACGCGGACAAGACGGCGATACAACAACGCGTCATGTTGTTTGAGAGTGGGACATCTCATCAGGCACCGCGCACCACCGTGTCATCGACGTTGTCCCCTTCACAGCCCGCCGCACACAGCGAAGCGCCCTCTCAACCACACGTTGCACCCGAAGCACAGCCCGCACCAGTGCAACACCACCAGCAGCAACATGATGGTGGTCGTGGCGCATCCAGTGTGGAGGAGCTCCAACGAAGAGCGGATGCCTTGCTCGACGTCATCCTCGGCGAATCAACGACGACGACCACGACCACCACCAATGCCATCACCAACATCACTACTGCTGCTGGCGTGGACACTTCAAGGGCCGGATTGGACGCGGTTGACGGCCTGGCGGAGGCTGCAATGCAACTGCTGTTGGAGGAGGACGTGCCACTGCAGGCGGAGGGGGATGATGGTGATGATGATGAGGGTGATGATCATGGTGATGATCATGGTGATGATGGGGAGGATGAAGCTTAAGCTTCTCCGGTGTTCATGTGTTGCTGTGCGTGTGTGTGTGTATGTGTGTGTGTGTGTGTGTGTTTGGCTGTCTTGTCTTTGTGTGCTTGCACCTGCACGCGCTGATCTGTTCACCTGCTTCGCGTTGTCTCGTTTTATGTTAGAGCAACATATGTCATCGAAACCGTGACATTGTAACCAGCCCTGTGGGAGAAAACGAAGCAAGGCACCATCACCAAGCAAGTAACGCGGTGCAAAACAGTGCGAGGTGCAACGAAGGCGATAGTGGGAAGCAATAAACAACGTCCAAACACAAGCTCCAGTGCGTTGGCGAAATGAGTGGGGCCATGCACACACACACACACACACATATACACATACACACACACACACACACACACACACCATGTACCACATAAGTAGGAGTTTGTCCCTCGTAATACAAGATTACGATAAGTACCTTGCGTTGTACTCCTACGTCTCCGCCAACGCCCTGTGCCCCGATTTTACGCATGGAATACCCGGAACGGTTTCTGCGCCTTTTGCCGCAGTCTCTTGCCAAATCTGGCTAATTTCACAGCGCTGGGCATTATTACTGTACTCAGAGTCGCTAGGGAAACATCTGCACTAGCTTCGTTCCCGAGAGAAGACGTTGGAGTAGCCGAGAAGCCTTCCTTGTCGCAGAGAAATATCCCCACCGGGCCTTAGCTATAACAGCCGCCCGTGTTTCCCTGGTCGCGGCGGCTTTCAGGCTAAGTTCAATATCTAAATGGCATATTCTCTCATCGTCATCTTAAGCATAGCCTACGTTGAGTCGATCCTATGATTGATCAGGCCTTTGGCTAAAGCTTGTACCACAGCAAGGGTCCCAGTACACCCAGTACACACACACACTCATACAACATAACATACACACACACACACAACCTTCCCCTCGCAACACAAGCACACCACTATCGTCGCCTGAGGTAGGCGAGTATTTCCTTGTACTCTGGTTCCTCCACGGGAATCTCGCACGCCTTGAGCGTGGGGAACAGCCACTTCTTCAAGACGCCCTTTGGCGTGACGATGGCGCGTTCTTGGAGGTCCGAAGGGGTCACAGGTGGACCGAGGTGCGGTGCAAAGCAAGTCAGGCATGTTGAGAACGTCTGCTTGTCTCCAGACGCGCGTTGCACTTCGACAGTGTGGAGGCCAGAGTCCTTGTCAATGGTCACGTGTGGATTGGCGCCTCCAAGGGTGAGCTGTATCTTCTCCCGCAGGATGTCGTGCAGCTCTTCCTGTGTACGCAACGGTGTCTGCACCACGACAACCCAGAACACAAAACAGACCCATGCAGTGAGAAGCGTCAGAAGATACTGTCGTACGTGTACGCACACACACACACACACATACACACACACTCAGCGGCACTCGCTCTCTGGCTAGCCTCACGCACACGCATGTGCGCGTGCATGCTTGTTGATGCGTGCTTGTGTGTGCGTGCGTGCACCCAGTCAATGACACGACTCGTACCAAAGGGCCAAAGTCCTCGAAATCATCATATCCGTCATCATCATCATCATCGTCGTCGTCCACTGGAGAGGTCACCTCGGCTGCAGCAGAGTCTGGTGACTGAGCACTTGGCAGTTCATCCTGCTGTTGCTGAAGGGGGCGCGGGAGCAGCAAGTCCGCCTTGTTCAAACACAGCAAAATGGGCACCTGCATCCATGTCACGGGTGGTGGGTGACGAAACATCAATGCAGGTCTCAAAGTGGCCTTGAGATATTTGAGTTGCACACACACATTAACACACACATTCACACACACATTCACAAAACAGTTCGTACCTCTCGTCGGAGAGCTGCCAGGAGTGCGTCCTTGACACGTGCGGTGTTTGGCTTGTCTGCCTCAACGACGAAGATGCAGGCATCGACGATCGAATAGTGCGCAGCAAACGCCTCCTCGACCTGTAATTGGATGGATATGCAAAACAACCGAGATGTCGAGACATGTGAGGGAGCCAATACATACACCGCAACACGTCAAACGCTATTCGCCCCTTTCAACAACAACAACAACAACAACAACAACAACAGCAGTAGCAGCAGCAGCAGTAACAGCATCAACAACAACAGCAACAACAACATCAGCAACAACAACAACATCATCAGCAGCAGTAACTACATGGCACGCCGCACCTTCTTGGTTGCGTCGTCGCTGCCCGGGAAATCAACAAAGACAAAGTGCCGGGCGGCGGGCCACTTGTAGAACTCAATGCGCGTCGAGTTGACGGCGAAGTCGGGGTTGGACTTGAACTTGAGCCGAGAGAGGAACGTGCTCTGAAGTGAAGAACGAATGTCACGCATGACGCCAGGGTGGAGTGAACAAACGAGTGTTTGCAGGAGTTGGCAGACGCATTGGAAGCGACTCCCATGCAAGCTCATGCACACACGTGCACGTACACACAACACACACATACACGCACGCACGTACAAGCACGTACACACGCACACACACAAGCACGCACGCACGCATGTACACACACACACACAAACACACACACAAGCACACACCTTGCCCGTCTTGCTGGTTCCGACGACGCCAAACATAAACGTCCCTGCCATCAGTTCTCGCAGGCGGAAGATGAGCCAGACGTCGCGGAGGAACAGCAACGCCCGCTTGCGCGCTGTGTCGTCGTCTTTCACATTGAACAGGGGATCGCCTTGCTTGAGTTTGGAGAAGTACCTGGCCCGGAATTCCGCAGACATCAGGGCGGCTGGGTCGATGCTGTGGCCCACAATTGCTTTCATCTTCTGTGCAATCCCCTTCTGCACAATGGCCTTCTCAGCAAAGTACGTTGGATCGACCGGCAGATCCTCGTCCTCATCCAGGCCAAGAAGTTGAAGCATCAGCTGTTTTGGTACCATAGCAGTGGGTGATTTGCGTGTGTGCGCGTACGTTTGTGCGTGTGTACGTTTGTGCGTGTGTACGTTTGTGCGTGTGCAGTACATGTGTTGTGAGCGGTGTGGGCATGCTGCGAATGAAAATGCATTGACGTCCGTGTATGCACGTACACACGTCGTTTGTCGCATACCCACACACACACACACATGCACACGCAAACACAAACATCAACACACAAACATCAACACACAAACACACACACGCACACAAGTATGCCCACAACACCACACCTGAAGATTCTTCTGGTATTCCGCCTGATTCTCGTGGAGCTTGTTTAGAACATCCCCAAGTACTCCCGCAAGCGCGAATGCAGCGATGCTGCCTGTCAGCATGGTGAGGCCGCCAGCCTCTGCATACAGGAAGTAGATGCCCGCAAATAACCCACCAACCGAGAAGAAGGTAAGGCCAGCCATGATGATGGTGATGGCAGTGGTAAGCGCGACAATGCCAGGCCCCTTCTTAACAGCAATGTCTGGGTACCCCGTACGCGCGAGCACGTCCAGTGTTGACCACGAAACCGCCCGAAGCGCATCCTGTGCACACGTGCTCTTGTCGTTCCGGAACCATTCTGAGGCGCGTTGGTACGGCAGCCGTTGTTCGTGAACGTCTGTATGTGCTCCCCCAGCGGGCTGATCATACACCTGATGCTTGTGCACTGTTAGGTGCGCCATGAACCACGTTGAAAGTCGCACGAGGAACAATAACTGAGGTGAATTGACATCGATGCGTGCAACAAGAACAACACAAAAGCGCCTTCAAAGTGGAGTTTGCTGCACAAGCCTTTTGTTGCAAGAAATCGCCCACACCAGCTTCACGGCAACACATCGCACACACACACACACACACACACACACACACACACACACACACACACACACACACAAAATACACAAACAAACACATCCTCACCTGCATTCCTCATTTTGCCCGCCAAAGCCTTCGCGTCTGCGGTGTCCACTCCAAATACATGCTTGCTTGCGTCTGCCAGAGCACCTGTATCTTGGCCCTCGCCCTCTTGCTCCGCCATGACTTGAATCGCTTTTTGCAGTGGCTTTGTGCGCTCATCCTGGAACTTGAGTTCTTCGATCGAAATCGTGGAGCCAACGACTTCACGCAGGGCTGCTGCTGCCTCGTCCTTGCCCCTCTCCTGCCACCGTTTCGCAGCCGGTGTTACGTCGCCCTCCTCGAACTGCGCAAGGATCTGTAGCACCTCTTCTTGTTGCGCCTTGTCATCTGAGAACAGGGTGAGCAGGAAAGCCTGCAGAAGCAACATGCGAGTGTAGGTGAGGGCAGATGCGCCTGTCAGCATTTGAGGTTTGGTTCGTCCCACAGATCAGTGCAGCACACATAAATGCAGCACACATAAATGCACCACACACGCCTCCACACACACACACACACACACACACACACACACACACACACACACACACACACACACACACACACACACACACACACACACACACACACACACACAAACCGCAGCATACTTGGTTGATGACGTCGTGACGTGAGAGCTTTGCGGCCTGCGCCAGCTTGCCAAACAAGGGCAACTTTGAGAGTTGAGTGACATCGACACGCACTGTGCTCGCAGGCGCTGTGAATACGGTGTAAAGTCGCACATCAAACACGGCCTTTGCCTGTTGTGTCGTGCATGAAATCGTCACCTCCAGCCGCTTGCCGCCGTCAAGAAGCACAGGCGTGAACTTGCGCTTGTGGCCATCAAGGGAGCTTGTCGCGTGCGTGACAAACGCAAACCCGTCGCCAGTGAATGTAAGATGGTGCTGTTGGCTGCTGGCTGTCGACGTCGTGCTCGAGTGGTCTGACTGGAACGTCAACTTTCGAGGGGCGGAGAAGTCGGGATGCTGGGTGAATGTTGGGATTCGGGGCGTTTGCTGCGGATACCATGCGTGTCGATTCAAGTGGTGGCCCTGGCAATAGTGGTCCAGAAAGTGATGTTTGAGGAGCTCGGCCTTCAGCTGCGGAAGTGTGTCGTTCTTGAACAAAGCGGCATGAATCTCATTTGGGTTGTTGTATGGCTTCCATTTTGAGTCCTGAAAAATCAGGTACGTGCCAAAGGGCGAATAGTCGCACTCCACACATTGCTTCACGTGGGAGCCAAGACAGCTTGTAAGTGTCACCCAAAGGCTCCCCTTCGCGTTTTGCGAAATGACAGATGTAAGGCTGCCGAAGAATGAGCTGCGGCTCTCTGGCTGGCTGAAGGCCTTGTTGAGAACTTGCGCGACAAGTGATGACCTCTTAGAAGCGTCTGCTTGGGAGCTGAATGCACGCGTGAGCATGGTCAGCACGCGTGGGACAATGTCGTTGCTGTACACGTGGAACCGGCAGTTGCTGTGAGCCACGTCAGCACCACCAATCTCCCGCTCAAACTGCTGCGCGAAAGCACTGTCTCCGACAAGAGGTGCGCCAAATGTCATCACGTGCACGTTTCTGCGGTCGTCGTGCTGGTGGCACTCAAGCAGCACGCGCAACGCCACCAGCTGTGCCACCGCACCGCCGAGCGAGTGGCCGCAGAACACCAAGCGGTACTTCTTCCTGTCACCTGGACTCCCGTGGAGCAACCGCACAAATGGCTCGACGGGGATCTTCTCAGCCACGCGAAGAAAGCCCAGATGCACGCGGCCCTCGATGGCCTCGCTCATTGGAGGGACGGCAAACGCCGTCATGTCCGTCATGGCGTGTTGCAGCGTCTGCGTGCTCTGGAAGCAGATGTACACGGGGGTCGTGTCTTCGCCGTTGAGCGGATCGTCGCTGCCAAACGCGACGATGAAGTGGTGGCTTTCAGCAGCATTGCGTGTGAAGGCAATCTCCTTCAGCTGGTGGTATCCGCCGCGCTTGCCGAGGTTGTGGTTGAAATGCCGTTGAATTGCCACTTCTTGATTGCTGCCTCCGTTGCTCAGGCATTGCGCCAACAGGAGACACATGTCGGTGTCTCGACGGCGTATGACATCTGGAGGTAGCCTGGGCGCGTGTTGGAACACAAGCGTCGCAGGATGGCCTCGAACTAACCACACAGGTGCACAGGCAGCGCCATTGTGAGCGCGTCAAGACGATGTTCATAGCGTGCGTGGGCTGGTGGTAGGGAGGTGTCGATGACGGTTCATAACGTGGGTTGTTTGGGGGGGAGAGGCAGCACGATGAGGCGTCAGTAAGCATGAGATGAGCAACAATTGACTTACGCCTCTGCGCAAAGGTTTGGTCCATGAGACGGGCGGGAGTCACTGGTTGTGTGATCACGAAAGATGTCACAGTGTCACCTCCAACCGGAAGTACCTCTGTTGTCTCCACAACATCGTCTGCAACAACTTCTGCGAGGACATGGCCGCACCGCACGCCTTCTTCAAACATCCTTGAGCCTACCAAAGCAAGTGCCCAAGAGGAGTGCGTACGTGAGCAGAGAGAAGTGTGTACGTGAGTGCGCGGAGGACACAAGCCAATAGACTCAAGGGCTTGGAAAGGATACAGACAGACATGGGTCGGTGGCGACGTTCGCGTAAACCTGCACACTTTGAGCAATCACTGGCGTACCTTGATGGCAGAATGAGACAACGTGTCGCTCGCCGTCCTGTATCAGGCCAAACGTCGACACTGCCTGCTGCAGGTCGTTCACTGTCGCCTGCGTCACAGTCGCTCTGGTGGTGGACATGACGCTGTTTGTGGGTTTGTTTGGGTGTGAAGTTCGGAAAATTGGTTTTATTTTCAATGAATAATCGACAATCGGCGACAGTGCGCACACACACACACACACACACACACACACACACACACACACACACACACACACACACACAACAACAACAACAACAACAACAACAACAACAACAACAACAACAACAACAACAACAACAACAACAACAACAACAACAACAACAACAACAACAACAACAACAACAACAGCAGCAGCAGCAGCATCATCCTCAACAACATCCCGCCCTGTTCTTTGCCAGTGTCGAGTTCAGCAGCCAAGCAGGCGCAGACCGCTTCAACGAGCTCCGATCCACAGCGTTGGGTGGTGCACGTGCAGAGAGATTGAAAATCACAACCACAGTACCGCTGGCCTCCCTGACTGTGTGTAATGCAAACACGCTCATCTTGCACTCAATGTGCCAGAAGCTGGGTCGCATCACCTTTCGCGACGTTGGGCACATAAGATGGCTCAGCATGGCGCATGGGCAAACCACCCTCCAAGGCGAAGTGTCCAACGTCGGCGGCATCAACTTTCACGGCCTTGTCGAACTTGATGACTTTGCACTGTTTGCCGGCCTGCACTGCGTGAGGATCGCAAACCGACACGTGGATCTTGCGCCGTTTGCTGGCATCAACACGCTTGTGCTTGCGCGTGTGACTGTGGACGACCAGTCTGTGATTGCAGACGCGGAGGAGCTTCATGTCCACGAGGCGCCGCTTGAGACTGACACACTCAACGCCAAGCGCGTTACGCTGTCCTTTGTAAAGGGCGATGTGCCGGCTCGCATTCATCTTCCAAACGCCACCCACTTCGGGCTGGGGTACGGTTCCTGGAGTACGCACGTGAAGTTTGTGCTGCCGCCCCGCGTCGACACCATCACGATTCGAAGCGTGGACCTCAACATTCCACGGTTTGAGCACGCGCGGGTGCTGGACCTCGACTGCCGTGGCAAGGTCAATCTGTCTGCCTTGGCACGCCGCGTGGACAAGCTGGTGATCCGCAGCCCAGTCATGCTGCGCACCAGTGCAGATAATCCGTTGGGCCGCCTGCTGCCAGTGCCAGATGACGTGCACGTGTGCTTGGACGACCTCCGCATCGTCCTGACAGAGAGCAAGCTGCCGCCGTGTGTGAAGGAGCTGTCTGCAAATGGCCGTAGGATTGTCAGCAGACGCGAACCCGGCGCGTACCCGCGCGGCATCGTTACTCGCAAAGACGCTTCCAGCACGTGCTTGGCCAATGTCCCGCTGCTTTCACTCAGCAACTACCGCCTTGGCGACGTGGGCGCCCTGCGTGGGCGGCGGCAGCTTCACCTGGTGTGCGTGACGCTTGATGGCGAGATCAGCGACTGCAACCACGTGTCACTTCGCCGCTGTAACGGCTCGGCTGCTAACTTAAGCGGGATCACATGGCTGTATCTGGAGCGGGCCACGGTCATGGCAAGCGACGATGATGAGGACGTCGAGGAGGACAACGACGCCGATGACAATTCACGTGTTCCTCAGAAACCGGAAGCCCCACTGCGTGTGCAACGCATTCAACGCGTGTCCACGTGTCAACTTGGCGCCTGCAGCGTCACGGACTCCTCCTGCTTCCGCAATGTCCAGCGCCTCATCCTGAAACGGTGCAAGTTCGATGACCTGGGTGCGCTTACGGCGGTCGGCTGCCTGGTGGTCCGCGACTGTACCAGTCTTGGCGACGAGTGGGCGTGGCCAGATGCGGTGCTGGTGAACCGGACGCCAGAGGACATGATGGCCGTGCTGATGAGCGGCAGGATGGAGAAGGTGTGAGGGTGTGTGTGTGAGAGAGAGAGAGGGTGCCGGACACACACACACACACACACACACAGACGGGGGAAGGTGTGAGTGTCAGCGTGTGCGTTGAAGATTTGTTCCCCTTGCGCCTGGTTGAGCAGCTTGGCTGTGCCTTTGACCATTGCATTGTCGGTAAAGTGTTTGACAAGTTCATTGTGTATTTGGGCCGTGCAGCTTGCGTATTCTTGTGCACGATCACCAACAAAATCAAATCAGAGACACGCACCGCCAAAACGACGCACACCCGCGCTTCAAGACATGTCCACACCATTCACAGTACCAACAAGCATCGGCTGTCATTCGCATGTAACGAACGCATTGGCAATATGTAAAGACGCAAGAACACCGTAGCAACTCGCACAACCTGAACATCTTTCGGCAATCTGCTGCGTGAGGATGGGGATCGTGGTGGCGTACTTCACCGAAGCGAGACTGCCACACCTCACCAGAGCTAGACGGGGGAGGGCTGATTCTGGGTGTCCAAAAAAGGGGGTGCGACGCCACGAGCGAGTTTGCAGCTGGCGGCGGCGGGAAGTGGGTGCGAGATCAGTCTCGCCCCGCAGAGGCTGGGGACGTGTGTGCATGCAGTGCTGAGCAGAGGAAGCGCAGGATCAAGTTGCGACGAGCTGCAGAGGATTGGTGGGCTACTTGGGCGGACATGAAGCGGAGCAGGAGGTTGCGCTGTGTGGGGAGTTGTCGCTGTTGTGCAGAGGGGGTTGGGGGAGACTGGTGTTGTGAAGCTTGACGAATGAATTCCTGCAGACGCAGTGCAAGTAAATTCTGCTGCCCATCTTTGGTGTGTGGGTGGTCTGGGCCAAGCGTGTCCATCAAGATGTCGACAGCTCGTTGCATCAGCTGTTTCGCGCGGGCATACTCGTCCTTCCTGTAGTACAACCCACCCAGGTTGTTGTATGTGGTTGCTGTGTCTGGATGCTTCTCCCCCAACGTGTCCAGGCGGATCTGCAGGCACTTCTTGCAGTACTCCAGAGCACGGTCATACTCACCCTTGTTTTTGTACACCTGACCCAGGTTGTTGTATGTGGTTGCTGTGGGCAGATGTTTCTCCCCCAACGTGTCCAGCTGTATCTGCAGGCACTCCTCATAGTAGTGGATGGCGCGATCATAGTCGTCCTTGCTCTTATACACCCCACCCAGATTGTTGTATGTGGCTGCTGTGTCTGGATGCTTGTCCCCCAACGTGTCCAGTCGGATGTGCAGGCACTTCTTGCAGTACTCCAGAGCACGGTCATACTCACCCTTGCTCTTATACACCCCGCCCAGGTTGCCGTATGTGGTTGCTGTGTCTGGATGCTTCTCCCCCAACATTTCCAACTCAACACCCAGGCCTCGTTGAAGCAACTGCTCTGCTCTTTCGTGCTCTCCAAAGCTCTCCATGACCAGGCCAATTCTGTTGCACATGCGTGCAAACTCAGCCGAACTGTCTTTGCCGCCCATCTCCATCTCCTCCACGAACGACCTTGCCATCATCAAACACCAGGCGCGCATCTGTCCTTTCACCGCCTTGTTCACTTCAGCGAAGCCAACGCTGGTCTCAATCGCCTGGAAGATCATCCCCTTGTCGGCTGGTACAGTTGCACGCGCCTTCTCCGCTTGCACCTCAACCAGCATGTTGGTGATTGCCCTGTGGTCTTCGAGAACGGCTTCCCTCAGCTCCATGCGCTGGTGTTGTGGCAGCCTGATTTCCAACCCAACGTCGCTTTCCTGGCTGATGGCACAGAAGATCTCCCACAGGCACCACGCACGTGCCAGTGCGACGGGGTTGTTCCATGGCGTCAGCACCAGCAACACCTTGCCAATGGATGCAATGGCGCTCTTGAACGGGGCGCCAATCCTACCATAACGTGTGTGTGTGTGTGCGTGCGTGCGTGCGTGCGTGTGTGTGCGTGCGTGTGCGTTAAGGTGGCAAGATGAAATGCACACGTCTGGTAAAGCAACCTGACACACACGCACAGACCCACACACGCACAGACACACACACACACACACAAACAAACAAACAAACAAACAAACACACGCAACTCACTGTTCTGGCGTCAGGCCCTGAAGCGCTTCCTTGTGCTGGTTGTTGTAGAAAAGGTCAAACCAGAAGAACGTCTCTTGCTTGCTGTGCTTGGTTCCATCTTCATCTTTGTGCTTTCTCTCTTCCTCCTCCTCGGCGTACTCCAGCATGGTAGTGAGGACGTCGGAGATCTTGTACTGCCATGCGTGCGACACGAACACAGTGGCTGGTCCCACTTCCTCAGGCTTTGTTCTGCGCAGCAGGTCGATGTACGAACACCTCCATTCCTTTGTCTTGTGGATAACAGGCTTGACACTCGCATCGTACGTCGTCACCTCCTCATAGTTGTTGGGGTGATAATCCTTGATCTGCGACATGAACCGCTTGATGGCAGAGGTGCTCACGCCATCCGTGCAGATGGGCGCTGCTGCTGTTGTGGTTGCAGTGCTTGCAGTTGTTGGCTGTGGCGTGGAGGACATTGTCGCAGGCGGTGTTTGTTTGTCGACGGAAGGGTGAGTGGCAGGGATGTTCGACTTCTGCTGCAGGTGTTCTTGTGGATGAATGAATGAACTCTGCTTCTCTGCTTCGCTGAGTCTGTTGAGCACACGTTGATTGACAAGAAAAGCACTGCTCCTCTGCGCTCGGCACTGTTCCTGGCAAGCAAGCTTCTGTTGCTGGCAAGCCAGGCGAAATGACGCACAGTCACATTCTCCAACTTTTGCGACGCAGCGTCCCAAGCAAACTGTCGCTGCGTGAGCAATCAATCCACTCAAACACAACAGGCAAATTGAGGCATTCAGAAGAGGAAAGTGTTTGGGCCCGTACCATCCAGTTGTTTCTATTGCCTCTTGTGGCTGTTGTGCAAATTTTCCACGCGGAATCAAAAGAAAAACAAAAACAAAACACAACAACAACCGCCACAGTTGCAGCGGACACTTGCCTGCTCCATTCACAGTTGGTGTGTGGTTGTGCTGTGGGTCTTCTTGGCGTGTGCTCTTTAGCTGGCTTCTTTGGGGCGAGCAGTGGCCGACCCTGGTCCGCTGGTGCTGGGAGGAGCAAACTGTGTTGATGGGCAGGTCATCCCTTGAGATGCAGTCTTGCAGTGGCCTGCGCAAGAGAGCTTTGCGTCCAACTGCTTCGACGTTGTTGAGTAGTTGAGTGCCCGCTTGCCCGACTCCCCTCCCTTTCCCACGTACACTGAGCTTTGACGTCGCTATGCACAGCTCAGTGTGTCCGTGGTGGCTGGCCGACGTCATGCATCAAAAGAGCGTTTCCTTTCACAATGACGACAACTCCCCAAGCTGGCAATGCATGCCATGAACCCGCTAGACGTTCAAGTGGACTGGAAGGAGGTGGACGGCACAGAATCACTTCAGCAACACAGCCACGGGAAGACGAGAGGCGCATCATCTGGTCGCCCTTGATGAGGAGGTGTACAAGTGTACATACTCCCTCGCAGCCTGCATTCAGCAGAGTGCTTGCTCCTCAGCTGGCCGGAGCCTGCTGCCAATGCTGGATAACTGCTCAACTGCTTTCTGTTCGTTGCTGGCGGGGACGACGACGATGCGTTGCAGACCACACTCGAGACCGAGTCCGTGCCATACACCAGCAAGCATGACAGCTGGCTTACGGTTGGCTGGTTGGTTGATTCGGCACGACTTTTCCTTCTTTTTGCTGCGACTAACAACCCACCTCACAGAGCAAGTTGTACAGCCAGCTCAGCCCAGGTGGTGATGACGACCTCTGAAGACGTTGTGCACGGGAGGAGGGGGAGGGAGCGCTGGCTGGGGTTGTCGGGTGTTGTTGATGTGTGTTGTTGTTGCAATTGTTGTTGTTGATGCGCCAATACAGAGCAACAACATTTATTCATGTTTATTCATTGCGTCTCGTATGGATCAAAGCCTCGCGAAACTCTGTAACAAAAAGAGGGAAGTGAAGCAGAAGCAAAGATACGCACCCCTAACGCACCCATCCACACCCACACGCACCCATCCCACACCCCCACACACCCCAACCCCCCGTCCAACCCTCCTTCCCCTCCCTACACCCCATCTCCCCTCATCAACACCCGGGATCCACAGCAAGCACAAACTCCTCGTTGTACGGCACACCAAAAATCACCTCACCACCACCACCACCAGCACCACCAGCACCGTCCACAAGCACACCACCTGCCCACTTGAAGGCGCCCTCGTTCACGGGCAGGGATGTGGTGTCGGCCGTGTTGGTGGATGGGTCGATGATGAGCACGGCTTCGCTGGTGAAGGGGACGCCGAAGATGAGGCCGTTGGACGCCAGCACGCCGTCCAGCCACATGTAGACTTGGTCCACTGCGTTTGCGTTGGAGAGGGTGATGGTGGTGTTGTCGGCCGTGTTGGTGGCCGCGTCCACAATGAGCACGGATGACGCTGACAAGGGCACGCCGTAGATCTTGCCGCTACCGGCAAGCACGGTACCGGCCCACTTGTTGTCGCCAAAGTGCCCCAAGTTGGCGATGGTGGTGATGTCGGCCGTGTTGGTGGCCGGGTCGATGATGAGCACGGAGACCGCGGCCCTCGGTATGGCGTAGATGCGCCCGTTGTCTGCGAGCGCCGCGCCGTACCACTTGTACTCGCTGTCGCCGAGGCCCGTGATGGTGGTGGTGTCGGTTGTGTTGGCGATGGGGTCAATGATGAGGACGGAGGACGCCTTCAAGGGCACGCCGTAGATGAGGCCGTTGCGCGCGCGCACGCCGCCGCCACCCCACTTGCGTGGTCCGGCGGGCAAGTCGCCGAGCGTGGTGACGTCCGTGGTGTTGGTGGCCGGGTCGATGATGAGCACGGTCGTCGCTGATGCGGGAAACGCGTAGATGCGGCCGCCTGGCCCCAGCACGCCGTTGGCCCATTTGCTGGCCTGTGGCGCGATCCCTGTGACGGGGAATGTGGCCGTTGCGCGCGTGGCCGGGTCGATGACAAGCACGGACGGCGCGTAGAACGGGGTGCAGTAGATGCGGCCGTTGTCTGCGAGGACGCCGCCGGCCCACTTGCTGCCGTCGCTGGTGAGACTGCCGGCTGTCGCGTCCCTGTCGATGACGGACGGAGGGCACACTTGGTGCGCCAGCGAGGCGATGGCGGACCGTTGGGCGTCGATGCGCGTGCGCTGCGCCTCCAACGTGCGGTGCTGCGCCTCGATGATGCTCTGCTGCGCCTGCAGGGCCCTGCCAACATCCACGCCGTTTACAAACACGGGCTGCAGTGTCGCATTGCTCGTGTTCACATGCAGCGCACCCGCTTCATCCTCTACCAGCACAACCTCGCCCAGTGACAGCCCGCTCCAGCATGACACAACAACAAGCACCACCACTACCAGAGCGTGCGTGATGATGGCGGTTGGTGCGAACGGCGTGGTTGGTGGTGGGTGCGTGTTCGTCTTCATCTTTGCCATCTGCACCACCATTCCTGAACATTTGCAATGACACCGGCGACTTTTCCAAAATATTTCCCACCACACAACGACAACAAACTCCACCCACATCAACAGACAACCTTCCACACACCCACCTTCCACACCTTCACCACCTCCCCAACGGGATGCCGTCGCTGTTTGGGAAGCTGTTTGGTGGCAAGCAGCGACGCTTGGAGAAGGCGCTGGCCAACATTGACCAGACGACCGACCCTTCCCTCTTCTGGAAAACTGTCGGCGACCTCGGCGAAGGCACCTTTGGCACCGTGCACAAGGTATTGATGTGCGCATTTGGGTGGCACGTTGCTGCTGTTGTTGTTGTTGTGTGTGTGTGTGTGTGTCTCGCGTCTTTGTTGCCGTTCTACTTTCCCGCTTCCAAGTCCCAGCATCACTCTACTGCTTCTTCTTGTTCCAAGTACCAGCGTGTCACTGTTGCTTCGTTCTTCCTCTTGTTGCTGACTCCTCTGCTGCTTCGCAAATGCTCGGAACCAAAACGTGAACCGCAGGTCAAGCATGCGGAGACGGGCGAGTTTGCGGCCGCCAAAATCATCCCCATTGAGAGCGAGGAGGATCTCTTTGACTACGCCGTCGAAGCGGACATCTTGCTGGAGTGTCCTCATGAGCACATCGTTGGTCTGCGCGGCGCCTACCTGTGGAAATCCAAGCTCTGGGTGGGGCCGCTCGTACGTGTGTACTGTGTGTGTGTGTGTGTTGGTGTGTGTGTGTGTTGTGTGTGTGTGTGTGTGTTGGTGTGTGTGTGTGTGCGCGCGTTATTTGTGTGTGTGTGTGTTTGTGTGTGTTTGTGTGTGTGTTGTGTGCGCGTTATTTGTGTGTTTGTGTGCGTGTTATGTGCACGTGTTGCGTGCACTCCTGACTGGCTGCGTGGGTGCAGTTATACACCAGCCACTTGCGCGTTGCTCACGACCGTGACTACCTGATCCGCAACACCAGATTGTCATGGAGCTGTGCGAAGGCGGAGCGCTGGACGACGCCCTCATCGGTGTGTGTGTGTGTGTGTGTACGTGTTTGATGAAGTGTAGTTGCTTTGGTTATTGACAAGGGCTCCTGCGCGTGGATGACGCTGTGGTGCGTACGCGCGCTTCGCTTCCTTCGCCATTTGACTCACTTTGCACCGCCTGCCAGAGTTGGAGCGCGGCTTGGAGGAGGCGCAGATCCGCGTTATCACGCGCCAACTGCTGCTGGTAAGGGGTGTGTGGGGGAGAGTGAGGGGATGCCAGTTGTGTGTTGTGGAGAGATGAAAGACATGTCACTATGCTCCTGTGTGTCCTTGTGTCAGCCCCTCACACACACACACACACACACCATCACACACACACATCAACACACACACACACACACACACACACACACACACACACATCAACACATCAGGCGATTGCGCACCTGCACGGGTCAACGGTGATCCACCGTGACCTCAAGGCCGGTAACCTCCTCCTCGACAGAGACGGCAACATCAAACTCAGTGCGTTGGTGCCGTATTGGGAGCAGGGCGGTGTTGGTGGTTGTAACAGGTGTTGTGGCGTAGTGGTGGCTGCAGTGTGCGAGCGCTTCTCGAATGTTTCATCCAGCCATCGCTCCCCACCACAACGCCACTCACTCACTCGCTTTCTTATCATCCAATCCATCTCACCCCCTCACCACCATCCGCCCCCCAAACCCATCCTCCCATCCCCTCGTCACTGTGTGGCCGCTGCAGCCGACTTTGGGGTGTCGTCATATCGCAAGAAGCAGAGCGACTCGTTCATCGGCACCCCATATTGGATGGCGCCCGAGGTCATCATCTGCGAGAACATCCGCGACCGCCCGTACAACGCCAAGGTCACTTGCACTGTGGCCGTGGATGGTGGTGGATGATGGTGGTGAAAGGGATCGTGGGTGCCACCAATGCGTTGTTTGTTGTGTTTTGTTGTGCTGCTGTTGTTGTGTTGTGTCGCGGAAGCGTGGTATGCTGAGGCTTTGCAATGTACTCACATGCCCCCCTTCTCCCTCCCCCACCCCACCTCCCAGGCTGACATCTGGTCGCTTGGGATCACGCTGATTGAGCTTGCGGAGACGAGCCCGCCCTATCACGACATGCATCCGATGCGCGTCCTGTTCAAGATCCCGAAATCAGCGCCGCCCACCCTCAACGAGCCCCACCTCTGGTCCGCACAAACACACACGCACACACACACACACACACGCACACATACACATTGGTGGTTGTAGTTGTGTAGGTGTGTGTGTGTGTGTGTGTGTGTGTGTGTGTGTGTGTGTGTGTGTGTGTGTGTGTGTGTGTGTGTGTGTGTGTGTGCGTGCGTGCGTGCGAGAACAACCATGGGTCCAGCTATCGTTCATTCAAACTTGACGCACACGTTCAATCCCAATCACGCACGCCAACCACTTTGCCCCCCCCTCCCCACTCCCGCCACGCGTTCAGGTCGGCCGAGTTTTCCGATTTCCTGCAGTCGTGCCTGCACAAGGACCCAAGCGACCGCCCCACAGCTGAGGAGCTGCTTGCACACCCGTTTGTGCATGACGCAACAGACAACCGTCCATTGCGCAACCTCTTCAAGCTGCTCAAGGCTGACGGTGAGGTGGTGGCACTGGTGGTGGTGGTGGTGGTGGCTGTCATCGTTTGTTGCTGGAGTTGTTGCGTGAGCTGGAGGGATGCAAGGCATGTGTGTGTGTGTGTGTATGTGTGTGTGTGTGCGTGTGTGTGTGCGTTGATGTGAGAGCTTGCGGAGCCCCATATTCATCTCACAAACACACCATTCACAAACACACCATTCACAACCACACACGCACATCTAAACGCACACCAGTGGTTGAGACGATTGAGGACCTGAGTGCGAGTGCGACGGCCAAATTGGCGGAGAGCAACATCCGCCACATGCAGCAGATTGCACAGGCCGCCAGGAACAGGGAGGTGAGGCTCGACATGTGGTGGTGGTGGTTGTGGTGGTTGTTGAGATGCACATGCGTCCGCGTCGCATCCACCACGGTTCGTCCATGCACACACACACACACACATGCACACACACACACACACACACACACACACACACACACACACACACACACACACACACACACACACACACACACATGAATCGTCAGGAGGGCGCTGCGACGCCGCAGCCAACACGACCGGCACCGCCGCCACCAGCGGGACCGCTCGCAGCAGCAGGCGGCTCAGACACAACCAGCGACACGACAGCAACGACCGTGGCCAAGGGGGCGCGGAGTGGTGATGATATTGGTGATGGTGATGGTGATGGTGATGGTGAGGATGAGAGGGAGTACGGGTTTGCGGAGCAGAAGGCCACGCAGGAGACAGGTGGGCAGAACGCGTTGTATGTGTTTGTGTTGTTGTTAGTGTTTGTGGTTGTTGGTTGGTGTTGCCGTTGTTGTTGTATTCGCCTGTGGTCGTTGCTGCTGTCGCCTGTGGTTGTTGTTTCGGTGTGCCCCGTCACGTTTCAATTCAAGAACAATGACAGCACCACCACCACCACTCACCCTCGCCACATCCACTGCCCCCTCTGCCCCACCAGCCCCCGCCATCACGGTTGACGAGACCGCAGCACCATCGTCGTCATCGTCGACAGCGCCGCAGTCGTCGTCTGCAATGGGCGACTCATCGGCCACAGATGCTTCGCTATTGGTGAGATGAAGGGTGGTGCTGTGGTGATGGATGGTGTGGCGATCTGCTGTCGTGTGTGGTGTGGTTATAGATGGTGTCGTGATCTGCTGTCGTGTGTGGTGTGGTGATAGATGGTGTCGTGATCTGCTGTCGTGTGTGGTGTGGTGATAGATGGTGTCGTGATCTGCTGTCGTGTGTGGTGGCGACATGTGCCTTGTGGTGATGCAGACTGTCGTTGCGTCTTCTCTTTGCTCATTCCCAACACGTTCTTTCCCCATCCCCTTTCCCAAACACAACACTCGCAATTCTGCTCACCATCGCTGCCAGTCTGCTGGGGAGGACGGCAAGAAGTTCAAAACGCTGACGAAAACGCGGACATTTGTGAACGAAGACGGACAGGAGGTGACATTCACCACCAGCCGCATTGTTGCCACGTCACGCCCGCACGGATACACCATGAAGGGGAAGCCGGGCATTTCCTCCAAATACGCCGTGCGTTTTTGCATTGCGTTCGATGAGAGAGCGGTGGGGCTTTGTGATGGAAGGGTACAGGGTGCACTGTGTGTGTTGTTTGCCCGTACACATGTGCGTGTGTGTGTGTGTGCGTGCGCGAACATGTGCGCGTGTGTGTGCGTACACATGTCCATGTGCGTGCATGTGAATCGACCGTGGCATCAGCACGCTCCCTCACCATCTCCCTCACCATCTCCTCAACCATACCCCCTCCCTTTCCACCCCCCCCCCCGGTCACCGCCAGGACTGGGAGCAGACGGATGCGCAGAAGACGGCGCTGCTGCGGAATCAGCAGTTGCGGGAAATGCGGCAGCTGCGACGCGAGGAGACGAAGGAGACAAACGAGCTCGTTGCCCGCCTCAAGGCAGAGCGCGAAACAAACGTGCGATTTGTGTGTGTGTGTTTGTGTGTTTGTGTGTATGAATGTGTGTGTGTTTGTGTGTGTGAATGTGCTTGTGTGTGTGTGTGTGTTTGTGTGTGTGTGTGTGTGTGTGTGTGTGTGTGTGTGTGTACTACGTTAGTCGCGTACGGTTA
>NW_004754905.1:411878-417983 GCF_000188695.1 Salpingoeca rosetta | reverse complement strand
ACACACACACACACACACACACACACACACACACACACACACACACACACACACACACACACACACACACACACACACACACACACACACACACGCACGCACACACACACACGCACGCAGGAGTTTAAGAGCAACGAGGAGCGGAAATACAACATGATGAAGAGCAAATTGGAGGAGGCGTATCAGGTGTGTTGGGAATCCCTCGCGACTGGCAGTCATTCTTTTCCCCTGTGCATCATCCATTACGCTCCAAGCACACGCAAATTTGCTCTGTCTCGCACCAATAGATGCACAATTGCGTCATTCTCCTCTCACTCTGCCTGCCTGCCTGCCTGTCTTCTGTCTGTCCGTCCGCTGTTCACACCGTCTCTCCCTCACCGCGCACACACACGACAAAACACAACAGGATGCGCGGCAGTCGCTCTTGCGGCAGATGGACGTCGAGCTGGAGGAATTGCGCGAACAGCAGCAGCTGAAGAAGCAGGCAATCATAAGTACGTGCACGGCATTTTGAGTGTGCAGGCAGGCATGCATGGACACACACAGACACACACACATACACAGACACAGACACAGACACACACACACACACATACACACACACAGACACACAGACACACAGACACACAGACACACACACACACACAGACACACACACACACACGCTCTCACTCACCATTCCAACACCCCCCCCCCTCCCCAACAGCCAACGAGACGAAGAAGTTGCGAGAGCTGGACGAGAAGCACGCTGCGGAGCTGCGCGAGTACAAGAGTCAGGTCGCCGCGTCCCGTGCACAGCTCGACGACGAGTGCACGGCCGAGCGCCGACGCATCGAGGCTGCCTCTGTACGTAATGTGTGCGTGCGTGTGTGTGCGTGTGTGTGTGTGTGTGCTGCTACACATATCAGGCTTCACAACATTTTGTTTCTTGTGATAGGACATTTCTACTCCCCCACCCTCTCACCCTATCGTCACCTTCTCCGATCATCTCATCAGCTCACGCAGTTTCCTTACTGCAAACTCTCCCCCCCTCCCACTCTCTCACTTTCAACACCGCAGGGTTCCCGCACATTGATTGAAACAGAACAGCAGCAGCAACAGCAACAGCCCGAATCCTAGCGCCCCCTTCTCCCTTTCCATCATGCCACTTAACCACATCCACGCTCTTACCCTGTTGTCAATACGTAAAACCACCATCACCCCACCATCACACTCAGTCACCTCGTTACCGTGACACACATCTCCCCGTCCCCTGACGCCCTTTGTCCCTTTCTCTTCCCTTCTGCTTCTTCGTCGTTCTTGTTCCCCGCTGACACCCTTCCCCCTCCCCCCCCCGGCCCCAATTTCTTGTCACCTGTTCATTGTGCTTGGTCACGTTGCCATGTATTGGGAAGGGAAATAGATACGTACACAACTGCACCACAAGCACGACTGAATCAATTGCAAAATACATACAGCACAACTGGCAACATACAACGTAACTCGCCACGCAAATGTACACGCAACGTCCCTGTCATCTCACCCAACAATACACATCTAAACCAAGCACCCCTCACCTTCCACCACCACCACCACCACCAACACCCATATCACCAGCAAACCCAGCCCTCTCACCACCATCCCCATGACCACCTCCAACACCACCACCCTTATCACCACCGCGTCTTCGCTCGTGTACGGCTGTGCGCACGTCCTCCACGCCCTGCAGCGCGGCCTGCAACTGCGACGAGAGCGTCTCGTATTGCATGTGCCGCAGCACGCGTAGCAGGTGCTGTTCGCGTTTGCGCGACTGTTTCAGGTCGTTGAGCAGCTGCACATTCACGCGGCGGGAGTGGGCGAGCGCGTGCTTGAGACGAAGTAGCTCGCGTGCGTACCGCCGTGCACGGTGCGTTGGTGTCAGGTCTCGCGAATGTACATGATTGCCGTCATCACCACGGCGACCACCACCACCACCATCAGCGCCGTCGGGTGTGCGTCGTCGGCTCCTGCCATCTCCGTGTCTGCTGCGCTGCCTCCCATCGCTGGCACGCGTGTCACCCGTCGCGTCATCCCCCTTGCCATCTGCACTGCTCCGCGCACCGCCGCTGCTGCCAAGCCACATGTCAATGTGGCCCCACTTGCCCGCCCAATCACCATACGCCTCGCCCCTCTCCACCTCGTCATCATCGTCGTCGTGGTTGTTGTGCGCGCCGACTTCGGCAACAGCTGCACGCAGCACGGACAGCGTCGTGTCGTCAAGCGAAGGTTCACTCGGCAGGTTCATGGGCTCGCGTATTCTTCGCTCCAGCATACTGATGGCGGGTACAGGGGAGGAATCAACGCCATCCAGTGCACCACCACCGCCACCTCTGCCGCTGCTGTTGCCGTTGTTGTTGTCGTGGCCGCTGTCTCTCCTCTTCTCGTCGTTGTTGGTGGTGCCATTGCCAATCCCAACACCGTACACATCCCACCCGCCATCATCACCATCACCGGTGTTCTCAACCCCCTTTCCCTTGCTGTTCCGTTCACCACCATCACCACCACGGTGGCCTTGCTTCTCCTCGTGCAGGGTGCCGATGGGTGGCCGTGTTCGCTGCTGCGTGGGGGCTTGCCTCTGCATGCGTCCTGACACGTGGAACGACGCAGCACGCGACGCGGTGCGTGACCCCGGTCGTGACCCGCCCACACTCGTCGCCACCGTCGCCGCAGACGTGAACACGGCCCCGTTGTCGTCATCATCACCGCGGTCATCCCCATTACCACCGTATCTATGATTGCCGGGGTTGGCACTCCCGTTGTGTCGCTCACCATCGCCACCGCCACCACCATTGCCGCCACTGTTAATGCGGCCAGTTCGCATTCTCTGCCGCTGCTGCCGCTGCTGCCGCAGTTGTTTGTTCTCGGGCATCACGCCAACAATGTCGTAGCTCCCGGCGCGTGGGTGATCACCACCACCAACACCAACACCACCGTCACCGCCATCGTCGTGGTTGTGGTGCCCGTTCATGTGTGTGCCGTCACCATTCGCCGCTGCAGGGGAGCGCTTTGGCGACGATGATGACGATGAAGATTGGGATGATGAGGACGATGATGATGATGATGATGATGATGATGATGATGAGGATGACGGCTGGCCCCTCCGCTGCTCCGGGCGGCCTCGCTGATCATCATCGCCGTTGTGTTGGTTGGCGGTGTTGCTGTGATCACCACCGTCCTGCTTGTTGCTCGCGCCGCGTTTGTCTGCATCATTATCAACCCCATTCTCCCCACCCTTCATAGCAACAGCAGCAGCAGTAGCAGCAGCAGCAGCAGCAGGAGCACGATTGCGAGCTGGTTCATGAGTAGCAGCACCACCACCGTCACCCCTGCCTGCATCATCGTCATCATCATCAGCGACAGCATGCTCTCGCCGAAGATGGTGGTGGCTGCTGTGATGATTGCTGCTGTGGTATCCATGGTGGTTGCTGTGGTGTCCACGGTGGTTGTCTTCATCGCCGTGGCTGAGGTGTGCATCGTCATTGTTGCCGTCAGACGTATGGTGCTGCTGGTGCTGATGTTGATGCTGCTGGTGCTGGTGGTGGTGCGAATGGTGATTACGCTGCCCACGATGGTCGTGGTGGTGGTCGTGGTGGTCGCCATGGTGCACCTCGTCACCCATGCGGTAACCGTCCTCGACGTCACCGTAGTACTCGTCGTCATCATCGTCGTCATCGTCGTCTGGTATGGCGTGGCTGCTCCTGCTCTCCACACGGCGCAGCACAACAGGCTTCATGCGCATTGACGCCGATGAATCGCGCCTGCTGCGTGTTCGGCTCTGCGTGCGGCTGCGGCGGCGGCGGTGTCGTCGCGTTGCGCTCTGCTCCCGCGAGCTGAGATCGTGCGGTTGTTGTGGCTGATGGTGGTGGTGGTGGTGGTGGTGGTTATGGCTGTGGTGATGATGCCTACTGTGGTGATGCCTGTCGCCTGCGGAGTCACGCCGTCCCCTGCCACGGCCCCTGCCGCGTGCGGCGCCAACACCGTCCAGGTCGCTGTCGTCCTCCTTGCGCAGAAACTGGGGCATGCCCGCGGGCCCGTTGTTGATGACGTAGATGATGTACCCGTCTGGCGTGCGGTCGAAGGTGGTGGTGCCTGGTGCCGTCGCCAGGTCGTAGTCGAAGCTCACGCAGTTGGACAGCATCTCTTCGTTGAAGGCGCGGATGTCACGGTAGCCGTAGTGCGTGCCTGCAGGTGGGGCGTCAGGTGCGGGCGTGCCTTTGTTCTGTGCGTTGTGCTGCTGGTCAATGTCGACCTGATGGTCGTTTGTGGACGTGGACGCGCCCCGCTTGCGCACGAGCTTGGCTGTGGAGATGGTCTTGGCCACGGAGGTGGCGCGTGCACGGTTGATGGCCAGCTGTCGCCCCAACGGCTTTGGCGGCTGCAGGTTTCTGTCTGCATCATGATGATGGTGCAGTTGCAGCTGCTGCTGTGGTGGTAGCTGGTGTGGCTGTTGCAGTGGACGGTGTTCGGGGATCGGCGGGTTCCTGCTGATGTATCTCGCCTCTGGCTCCCTCGACAGAGTCACCGGCCCTTCGTCCTCCATCACTTCCTGCCTGCCGTGTGTTGTGTTGCGAGTATGTAGCGTGAGTGAGTGTTATGTTATGTGAGCGTGGGAGCGTGCGAGTGCCGGCGTAATGAAAGTGTGTGTTGTGTTGTGTGTGGGTGTGTGTTGTGTTATGTGTGTGTGTGTGTGTCGGCGCAAGTGTAAGTGTGTGTTGTGTTGTGTGTTGTGTTGTGTGTGGATGTACACGTGTGTGTCGTGCTGTGTCGTGTGCTTGTGAGTGAGTTTGAAAGCACACGTTTCTTGGTGTTTTCTTTGCCCTTACGTGTGTGCGCTCATGAACAGCGCACAACGGCAAAAAGAAAAACAAGAAAATGAAATGATGTTGGCATCGACGACACCCGTGACAGCCACCACAAGCCAGGTGCAACAAGCACACTCACCGATGGTGTGCTGGCCGTTGAGACGTGAGAGACGCGAGAGACGCGAGAGACGCGCGAGAGAGGAATGTTCGTTGATGGCGTTGATGGCGTTGATGGGGTTGATGGCGTTGATGGGGTTGATGGTGGTGATGGTGTCATTGGCATACGGCAGTGTCATCATTTGTCCGGTCAAACCCAAGCGTACATGTTGTTAAGCGAGCAAGTGCAAGGGGAGCAGCAAGCAAAGCAAGACGAAGGTGAGTCAGTCAGTCAGTCAAGTGCGCGAACCAAAACTCGTGGCATCATGGTTGATGCGATGAATGATGTGGTGGCACGTGTGGTGGTGGAGGTGGTGGTTGGATGGCTGGTTGGGCACCTTCTGCCATCCACGCGGTATCCATCCTTCCATCCAACCCACATGCATGCACCTTCTCCAACCCACAACCACAACCCGCACCACGCTTCTCAAAAGTCGCCAACCCACTGCTTCAATCATTCGCCTGATCATCAACGCACCCATTCGCGCCCTCGTTGCGTGACTTGCTGACGACGCAGAAAATTATACAAAATCATTCACAAAGTATACTCACCAGGAATAATTTTTCGTATGATTCCATGTAGTTTTAATATCGTCGGCTGTGTCAATACAGTCAGAGTGCACGACACACAAAAAAAAACACACAAGAAGCAAGCACACCACAACAACAACAAGACGGGCACTCCTTTGTGCATCGAATCAAATTTTTGTTGGCCCACGAACAGCCGCCAAAAGAAGAGAAAAGGGACAGACAAGCACGAGAGCAGCAGCAGCAGCAGCAGCAGCAGCAGCAGCATAAGAGAAAGAGAGACAAGCAGACAGAGACGACAGGGGAAGAGACAAGAGGCAGCGTGAAGGGCACGATCAGGTGCAGTCGGCGAGGGTGACAGTCGGCAAATCCAGAGTCCAAGTAGAAACGAAGAAACGAGGAACCAATGTGCATGCGTGGTGTGTCTGTGAGTAAGTGTGGGTGCAAGCATGTGCATGTGCATGTGCATGTGTGTGTGTGTGTGTGATCATTTGAGTGAGAGGAGTTGGTGTTGTTGCAAGGTAGCAAGGTGCTTACCTTCCTCGCCGAGGCGAGGATGGCTCGTTGGTTGGGACGCCAAAAATGGCACCATACCAACTCA
>NW_004754905.1:390904-407622 GCF_000188695.1 Salpingoeca rosetta | reverse complement strand
CTCACCACCTCGGAATCAGGCACAAACTCATCATCGTCCGTGTCCATCGTCGGTGATGGTGGTTGAAAATTTTTATTTTGCCGACGATTTGCACGAAAGATGCAACTTGACAGCGGTTGCTTGGGGCGTGTGCGTCACCCTTGCACCCCAAACCAGCGCAGATGCATGTGCAAGGCCGGCGTGGTGCTGCCGGGCAGCTTTCAAACGACTCAAATCCAACCACAAACGAGAAAAATAAAACCCTACCATTTCGTGTGTCGGGCACTATCACATCACACCGGGCAACAACAACAAGCCTTGCTCTGGCCTGTCCTATCCTGTCAACCGCAACACACACTGTGTGTGACTTCGTGAGAGTGACTGTGACTGTGAGTGTGCAGGTCTCTTGGTTGCATTTGTTGTGTGTTTCTTTGCCTCTCTGTCTCCGTCTCCCTGTCTGTCCCCGCCTCTCCGCCACCCCCTGTCACTTCCGCCACTCTCTTCTTCATGGACTCCAGGTTGCCACTGCCACACGCGATTCCAGTGAGCAGCACTGTGGAAACAAGGGTGGCACCATGGTGCTGACCAAGTCCAAAGCTGGCAGCGACAGCGCTCCGCGGCGTGCGTCTGAGCCGTCACAATCACCACAATCACCACCACCACTTATGAACATCCGCGATTGGCTGGAAACCCAGCGGACCAAGTATGGCAGGCGCTTCCGCATCCTCGCACGGCTGCCGCGAAACCACCCAAGCCCGGAGAAGGATCTGCCGACGCGTCGTCTCCGCAACCTCATCCTCGAATTTGTGCGCAACAACCCAAGATGGGCTCATCAGCAGCGGCACGCCAACAAGGCGGCCTCCGCACCCGACGAGCAGCAACAGCAGCAGCAGGACGGGGAAGAAGCAGCAGTTGAGCAGCAGCAGCAGCAGCAGCAGCAAGCAGATGAGCAGGTGCTAGCAGCCAGCGACTGTGTCATGGAGGCAAAGTGCACGGCCGATTCAAACCCAACCCCAAACCCAGAAAAGCGTCGCAAGCGGGCCACCTCCACGTCGTCATCGTGCTCCTCCACACTCTCGCAGGCGTCTTCACTCGGCTCTCCTGTTGACGCGCCCCACTCACCAACAGCTGTGGAAGCCACCGCAGCCAAAGCAGGGGGCCATGCGTCTGTGATTCCAGACATCGCTTCAATCACAGCCTCAATGCAAGGTGACCATGCAGACGCACCACATCGTGAACTGGGCGCTGCTCCATCACCACCATCACACCACCAAACAACTGCGCATTCACCTTCGACAGCAGCGTCACCAACGTCCACAACGACAGCGCCAACGTCCACAACGGCAGCACCTACCAATATGAAGCCGTGTGACGATGTTAAGTCAATGGGGACTGCAATCACAACTGCAGCTGAGATTTTGGCACAAGGGGTGACTCAGACCGAGACCGCGTCAAGTACCGCTGTTGTCAGTGGCCTCACGAGCACGGCTGACACGCGCCCTTCGTCCCTTGCCCCAGCATCACCGCATGCCAAGGAGGCACCATCGCCATCTACACCAGCAACACCACCAGCAGCATCAGCAACAACGCCAGCAACAGCAGCAGGAACGGCAACAGCAGCGATGGGGAAACCAGATTGTGGTAAGGCACATGTTCCACCCATCTCTGCCGGCGCAATGCTGCTGCGTAAGCATGCACATGCACGCATGCGTGCAGGCAGATGCGGGATGGCCGCTGATGCACCTCGCACGCTCCCCGTCACACCGCGAGGGCAACACGTGCGCGGTGGCGGCGTTGGTCTTGGTGGTGGCAGGGGTCGTGGTGTTGTGGTGCGGCGTGGAAGAGGTGGTGGTGTTGGCGGGGGTGTGGCAAGAGGTGGTGGTGTTGACTGGGGTGGTGTGGCACCAGCACCGATGAGCAGCAAGTCGTTTGGTGCCCACCCGCCAGCGGCAGATCCAGCCGCCACAGCCGCCACACGCTTACTCGCTGCCATTGCGCAGGCCAAGGCAGCCACCAGGCGATCACACCCACATCACCACGGGCAAACACGGCATCAGCCAGCACAACAACAGCAGCATCAGCAGCAACAAGAACAAGACCACCATCATCAACACCGGCACAACGAACCTGGTGCTGGTGCTGGTGGTGCACTGCAAGTGTCAAAGTCATCAGCGACACCAACGACACCAACGCCACCCACGCCACCCAGGCCATCATCATCATCATCATCGTCGTCATCATCAGTGATTCCATCAACAGCAGCACCCACACCATCGTCACCGCTGTCCGCACCAATGGCGAAGAAGAACACGGAAACACCGATGACGAGAAAAACAGGAGCAAACCAGCCACCAATACCAGCAACGACGACAACGACAACAACAGCAACAGCAACAGCAACAGCACCTGCAACAACGCCACCACCTACAGCAGCGAAACTCATCACTCCATCGACGCCAAGGTGCGCATCTGCACAGCCGCCTTCACGCAACTTCAACGCCAGACCCGTAGCCATTACCCTCCCAGTGGCTCGTGGTGTTGGTGCTGCTGGCGGTGGCATGAGAGGTCGTGGTGTTGGTGCTGTTGGCGGTGGCATGAGAGGTCGTGGTGGTGGTGCTGTGCGCCATGCTGGGATGGGTGGCAGTGTTGGGATGGGACGTGGTCTCACCGCTGCCATGCCACGACCTGGGGTGTCGGTTGGCCGTGGCATGAGGGGTGGTCGCAACAAGCGGGGCGCTGTAGGATGGATACACACGCGCGCTCCGTGGCAAAAGCATGCGTTCGACACGCCCGTGCCCAGTGCACGCCAGCTTTCTTTTGGTCGGGGTGGCAGGCGTGGCGCCAAGTTTGCATGATGCTGTGGTGACGCTTCTTATGGACACAACGGAAGGTCATACGTGTGTGTGTGTGTTGTGTTGTGTGTTGTGTTGTGTGTTGTGTGCGTGCGCGCGCGTGTGTGTTGTGTTGTGTTGTGTGCGTGTTGTGTTGTGTGTGTTGTGTTGGATGTGTTGGGTTTTCCCTGTGCGCCTGGTTTTTGGCGTGATTGTAACCGTTCACTTGACCCACAAAGGAATTGCTTTCTAAGTTGCACCACAAGTAAACATCAAGGAAGCCACCAGCAACAGAGCAACAATCACAATGCAATGATAGTAGCCAGTGAACAACAATGAACGTGTTCTCATTGCACGGTGCGCCAGAAGCATGTGGTGTTGTGATTACTGCGCGTGCATGCGCTGTGTGACGGCGGCGTCGATGCGTTTCGCTTCCGTCCACCCGTCAAGATCAAGCGACGAGCGGCCATAGCTCAGCGACACGAGCCTGTGCCACATGAGCGCGTGGGGTGGTGGTGTGAGTGAAGTTGGTGGGACGTGGGTAGGCTAGTGGAGAGCGCGCGCACACACAGACACACACAGACACACACACACACACATACACAAACACAAACACAAACACACACACACACACACATACACAAACACAAACACAAACACACACACACACACACACACACACACACACACACTCACTCACACAGAGCATGCATCACCTTGCAATGCCGAGCAAGCGGTGGAGGGCGTCGGCGGTGATGGACGGATCCTCCTGCCGCATTGTTGAAAAGTCGGAGCTGATTGCCTGCACGCATTTACACACACGCGTGCATCAGATGGCATGCAAGCATCGCCGTGAGCACTGCTTATTGTCGGGAAGAGTAGAGGGTAAGCAAGAGCTCGTGTGTGTGTGTGTGTGTGTGTGTATGTGTGTGTGTGTGTTTGTATGTACGTGCGTTTTCGTGCATGCTCACCTCCTGCATCTCCTCGGCAATGGTGAACTCCGCGTGCTTGGCCAAATCTGATCAGCAGAGAGGGTGAGGTGCCGATCACATGTGGGGTTGTGAACGGGTGAGCCAACATGGGAATGAGCCGCTGCATCAGGTACACGCTGCCACCAGCCAAACAGACTACGAAGGGACCAACAACAAGACCGACAGCCACCATCAACGTCACCATCAACGCCACCATCAAGGGCAGCAGCGAACAAGAACACCATCATTCCGCGCGACCGTGCCCACTGCCAGCTGCCAACCAACTATGGCGTACCCAGGTATGCCCTAATGGCGTCTGTCTCGTCGTCTGTAAGCTGTGGCGCCGTCACGTCAGCAGTGGGCGCAATCGGCACTTTGGTCGACACCTGTTGTGTGTGTGTGTGGGTGTGGGTGGGGGGGGGTGTTGCGGAGGAGCGGGGGGGGGGGGAAAGTGTGGACAGGGGGTGAGATAGAGATGCAGACATGCATAGAAGACAGACAGACAGACATTTACAAGTCACAGAGGTACACAAATACACAGACACACACACACAGATGCACACACACACACACACACACAGACACAGACACAGACACACACAGACACACACACAAACACAAACATAGACACAGACACACACACAGACACAGACATAGACACACACGCACAGATACACACACGCACACACAGAACATTGAAAGCAAAGTGAGGAGTCATGACTGACCGGCAGCATGGATTTTCCTTCCGACAGAACGAGAAGCTGCACATCAATGTCAAACATGATGGACCCTGTCGTGACAGCGGGGGTTGTTGTAAGATGGAGGTAAGATGAGAGGGAGGATGTGGTTTGTAACATGCCACGTGTGACGTGTGTACGACGCTACTCATCAGTGCTGGCACACTAACAACAAAAGCCTGGAACACAGACACACACCCATACACACACACACATGCAGATACGCACAGACACAATCTCGTCCCGCCTACCCCACCACCTCACCCATTTACGTTCACCATCTCACCTGCGTGTTCGAATTCGAATGCCACCTGCTGCGTGTCCATGGCTGTCTTAAGGGCCATGAGATTCGCGATCCCACGCTCGTTCAGCTGTCCGGCCTCCATCGCCGTCTCGTTTAGAATGACGTGGGCGTGGCGCGGCAGCTGCAGGAATCCAGCGGACAATTTGTCCGTCGATCCACTCCGCTTTGGGTTCTGCATACGTGTTTGTGTGTGTGTGTGTTTGTTTGTTTGTTTGTTTGTTTGTTTGTTTGTTTGTTTGTTTGGTTTTTTTTGTGTGTTTGTTTGTTGTGTGCATGAATGTGTGTGTGTGTGCCGACGAGTTATGTTCATGAATGCATACCAACCACACCACCACCATCACCATCACCACCATCACCACCATCACCACCACCTCGAATCACGGCTCCGCCACCATCCCTGACCATGCTCATGGTGTTGAGGCTGCGCAGCGACATGTCCAGGAGATGGGAGCTCGTCGTGATTGTCGACAGGAACGCATCCAACCTGTGCATAGGGGTGGTGGCGGTGGTGGTGAAAGAGGTGGTTGTGAGCCAATGTGCCGCAAAGCGCAAGTGCACGCCAATAAAGAACACACACACACACACACACACAGCAGAGTAGGTACACGCTGTAACCCCGAAGCCAACCCGTTATTCCCCCCTCTCCACGTTACCGTGCTGGGAGGTCTGCGAGCGGGCCGGTGACACCAAAGAGGTTGAGTGGGAACTGCCCGAGCGTCATTGTGCCATCCGCTGTGCGGGTGTGGCTGCATGGCACCATGGTGGTGGTGGTGGTGGTGGTGGTGACAGCGGTGCAGGGCGTGTAGTTAGAGGTGAGAAGGGCACGGGTGAAGCAGAAAGAGAATGTTCACATATGTGCAGACAGACAGACGCACAGACAGACAGAAAGACATACACAGACACAGACACAGACACAGACACAGACACAGACACACGCACACAGAGACACACAGAGACACACACAGACACACGCACACACACACACACACACGCACACACAGACACACACACACACACACAGACACACAAACACACACAGACACACAGACAATCGCAAAATACGCAATCGCATCACGCAACAGCACGTACACGCGAGAGATGAGGTGGAGGAGGAGGAGCGTGGCAGTGAGGTCATCGCCGCCAACGAGAGCGAGCAGCGCCCGGTGCAGTGGCGGCCGCGCATCAACAGCGGCACCAGGCAGCGCCGTTGCCACTGGTGGCCTCGGAAGGAAGAGGGGAGGAGGAGGAGGTGATGTGGTGCCGTGATCGGTTGAGTTGAAACACGGATCAGGGTTGCAGGCAAGTTTACGTACACATACAGACACATTCATAGGCACAGATACAGATACAAACACACACACAGAGGCACGCACGTACACACACAGAGGCACGCACGTACACACACACGTACACACACGTACACACACGTACACACACACACACACACACACACACACACACACACACACACACACACACACACACACAAATCGCCTCTCCCCTGGCTGACCGTGATTGAGGTGCGCCAGCTGCGGTGGGATGAGCGGGTTGTGGTGCTGGATGGTGCGCATGTGTATGCAGTGGATGCGCGGCAGTACTGATGACGGCGGCAGCGGCTCAGCAAAGGCGCGCTCCCTGCACCACCCGCAGTCATGGTGCAGCGGGGACGTTGTGGTGTGGTCGGTTAATAATGTGGTCGGTTCATGGTGGTGAGGTGGTGTGAGATGATGGTGGCGGTGTGAGATGACGGGGGTGGTGTGGTTCTGAATGAATGTATGCTGTGCAAGTTGGCGGGGAGCCTTGATCAGACAATTCTTAAGGCTTGAGGTGTTGTCCCGGGAATTCGCGTACAACCGACACCAAAGTACCACCACAAATAGACGTACACGCACAAGCACAAGCACACACATCGCCGCGACCACCGCCGTCATGGTCTCAACTCACTCGTCTGTGAGGGCGGACGGCGGCGTTGGGTCGTTGACATACACGCCGATGACTTCCACCATCTCGTGCAGCTTCACACCGGGATCGTCCCCGTACACCTGTCAACACACGCGCACACGTACACATATGTGAACACTCATGACCATGTGCAGGCGTATACGAGCACATGTCAACATACACAGATGCACACATGTCAACATACGCAGGGCAATTCCACAATTCAACACGACGTACACGAATGCACGCGTGAACCACAACACCACACATACCACATATCATACACCATCATTGCCGCCACCACCGACATCATCACAATCATCACCACACCTTGAGCAGTGCTGGTGTTCGGTCGTCGGGAAGCGGAAGATTGTGCACGTGCTCATCCGCAACGCGCGCACCCGGGGCTGCGGTGGTGGTGGATGTGGTCAATGGTGGATGTGTGAGGAACACAGGTGGTGAATTAAGCAGCAGTGGTTCTTTTCTGCCGTTGTGCAATGCCGGACACGCACACAGACACACACACACACAAACACTAACACACACACACTAACACTCACACACAGACACACATTCACACCCACTCACACACAGACACAGACACACAGACACAGACACACATACACACACACACACACACACACACACCCACTCACACACAGACACACACACGGCGCCAGTGTAGGCTGCTCATGTCCCATCTTACCCTGTCCATGCTGCTGATGTGAATCACCATCGTCGTCGATGGTGGTCGCCGTCATGTCGCCCGCCCTCTTCTTCGCTGTCATCGTGGAGGACAATGATGATGGTGTCGAGCAATTGGTGGTGAGAACATTTGCGAATGACACGTTTGCACATGCGCACAAACAAACACAAACGAACATGAAGAGGTACACAAACAGACAAACACTCGTGCACACAGACACACACAAACACACTCTCACATACATGCATACACACCTGGAAACTGTTGCTGCTGCTGCTGCTCTGCATCCATCTCCATGCCTCGTCCGCGACCATCACCATCATCATCACCACCATCACCATCATCGTCGTCGTCGTCGTCGCCTTCATCCATGGTCGCTCGCTTGGTGGCACCGGGGCGCACCCGCTCCCCCGCCACACGCGCTGTGCGGGTGACGAGCACAGCAAGCATGGCGATGGTAGAGTATAGGGCGGAGGGGTGAGTGTGTAGTCGCTGATGCACACACTGTGAATGCACACACACAACATACACAACATACACAACATACACAACATGCACAACATACACAACATACACACCAGGCACACACAACATACACAACATACACACCACGCACACACACACACACACGCAAACAAACCTGTTTGAGGTGCGGATGCGGCGAGGTGCTGGCGGACCCACGTGTTCTCGGCGGGAATGGGCACGCAATGCAGTGTGTGGCGTGACTTGTACACGTTGTGCTGCGAGTCAAAGTCAATCTCCCAGTCCTCCTGAGTACGCACGGATGGAGAGAGAGAGAGAGAGAGTGTGTGTGTGTGTTGAGGGGGGGGGGGAGGAATTGATGAAGGGGTGATGAGGGAGGGTGTAATGCAGCACATAGTGCAGTACGCGCTACTGGCGTGTGAAACACGTGACAAGCGGCAGCAAGGATGCACCGCTGCACCAAGTTCTTCCTCCCCCCCCCCACACACACGCACACACCTTGGTGTTGGTCATATCACGATAGCGGCTGGTGTGGACGGCTGTTTCGCCCTGTGGCCCTCGCGTTGCGTACACGTCCAGATAGATCTCCGGATTGTGCGTGGCCTGTGTGTTGTGTGGCATGTTTGGGAAGCGTGAGTTTGGGGTACACATCGGCACCTGCGTCCAGTGGAGGCGAGGGTGCGCGTGCGAACACACAGCGCAGACAGAAAGGCAGACACACTCACTCACACAGACACAGACATAGACACAGACACACACACACACACTCACACACACACACACACTTGAATCATGCCACGGAAGCGGACGAGCGAGTTTGGTGGCAAGTACATGCGGTCCACATCGTGCAGTGAGGGAATCTGGAATGACAAAAAAAAACACAGTGAACACGAGGAGATGAGCTGAACGGAGAATGGGAATGCAGCGCCGTCACTTTGAGTATTCACACACACACACACAGATGCACACGCACGTGCACACGCACACACACACGTACGCGCAGAGATGTACCTGATCACGCGCGTCGATGACCTGCTGCATCAACTCATCTGGCAGCGAAAAGGAACCGGCAGGCGCTCCCGCTACAAAGCATAGCGTTGCAGAGGATGAGGCAGGCCATAAGTCAGCACACAATAGGAACACTGAAAGCACACATTCAAACACACACACACACAGACACATGCACGCACATGCACGCACATGCACACACATGCACACACACATGCACACACACACATGCACACACATGCCGCACAAACTCTTCTTCTGATATCCGCCTTGATTACCCTGCACAATTTCCACAAACGCTGCGTCGATGGCCTCAAGCGGACGCTTCACATCCATGCTGACTTAATTCAGTCGAGAAACAAAAAGAACTGAATACAGTCTCCCTTCATGCATGTACTGAAGTGGGTGGTCGCGACACGACAGACAGAAGTGTCAGGGTGGTCGCAGGGTGGTCGCGACACGACAGACAGAAGTGTCAGGGTGGTCGCAGGGTGGTCGCGACACGACAGACAGAAGTGTCAGGGTGGTCGCAGGGTGGTCGCGACACGACAGACAGAAGTGTCAGGGTGGTCGCAGGGTGGTCGCGACACGACAGACAGAAGTGTCAGGGTGGTCGCAGGGTGGTCGCGACACGACAGACAGAAGTGTCAGGGTGGTCGCAGGGTGGTCGCGACACGACAGACAGACGTGTCAGGGTGGTCGCAGGGTGGTCGCGACACGACAGACAGAAGTGTTCTGTTCGGTTGAATTATGTAATAAAATAATATAATACGGCGGTGATTCCATGCATATGTAAACAATCGTTCTTTTCAAAGCACGCGTGTTGTTGGATGCAGCTTGTCCGAGAAACACAACGCAAGAACAGCCCACGACGAACTGTTGCTGTGTTCGATGCTGTCGGTTGTGGTTCCCCCCTCATCCCTTCCACCTTCTCGTTCCACCTTCTTGTTCCATCCCTCCTTCACCCCACCAACGACAACAACAACAACAACACATATCGAAACAGCGGCAGCTACACGCACACACCATTGCTTCATCGTCCATCCAGCGAGCGTGAAGCAATCCATCAATCCATCAACCAACCAAACCATCAACCAACCAACCAACCACACACGACGTCCACACGCACACTCACACACAAGCGCACTCACATCACCACACGACGCGTGCACATACGTAAGAAAACAGTGACATTTTACACCGACACCCGCCTTCCCTCCCACCTTTGACCGGCAGCCACCATGTCTGGAGCAGGCAAGGGCGTCTTGGCCAAGGTCAAGGCGCTGCTGAGCAAGGCCAAGGTGGCATTTGCCAACGGCACCAACAGCTCAGCACCAAACGCCTCCACCGCTGCGGGAGCAAGCGCACCAACAGCAACGCCGACAGCGACCACCGCCGCCCTCGCCACAAACAACACACCGTCGTCCTCGTCGCCTCCCTCGCCCATCGCACATGACACGGTCCTCGCCTCTGTCACCGCGCCTAAGCCAACCATGAACTCAGCCGCGCTCGTCAAGGGCGGCACGGCAGCGCTCCCGCCCTCTCCACAGGCCACCCTCCACACCATCGCCGCAGCCACCAGTACCGCAACAGCAGCAGCAGCAGCGGCAGCAGCAACCTCATCTAACCATACCGTGCGTTCGGTGCTCATGCCTGGCAGCACCAGCACACAGCACCAGCAGCAACAACAACCCCAGCAACAGGATCAGTGGTTGTCTGGTGTCTCCGTCGATGATGACCTGGAGCACGCATCAACAGCACCCATGACAACTACAGGCGTGACAACGACAGGGGTTGATGATGGGGCGCCCGCCATGTTTGCACCGCCATCACAGGTCTGGCACAAGCCTACCATCCAGCATGACGGCGCCGCCGGCAGCACCCTTGCCCACTTCATGGGTGCTGCGCCACCGCCAGCGCGCCAGCACCCCGTCGATGCCAAGTTGGAGGAGGTGCAGAAGCAAGTGGAGGTGCCCAAGGAGCACCCTGCAGCGCGCAGTCCGTTTGCGGTGCTGCTGCGGGACGTGATGGCGGGCTCGTGCTCGGGCGTTGCCATCACGCTCGTCGGCCATCCGTTGGACACGGTCAAGACGCGGCTGCAGGCGCAGTCCACGCATCGCATGTACACGGGCACGCTCGACTGCATCAAGCAGACGCTCAAGAACGAGGGCGTCGCAGGCTTCTACAAGGTGCGCGCGTGCGTGTGTGGTCGTGTGTGGTCGTGTGTGTGTGTGCGTGTGTGTGTACGTATACTGGTGTCTACCGGCTGCGTTGCTGTTTGGGGGAGCACGTGACGACTGAAGCTGTTCATGCGCGTGTGCGTGC
The DNA here is from genome assembly GCF_000188695.1 of Salpingoeca rosetta. Taxonomy (NCBI): domain Eukaryota; class Choanoflagellata; order Craspedida; family Salpingoecidae; genus Salpingoeca; species Salpingoeca rosetta. Next base: position 396,337 of record NW_004754905.1, on the reverse strand, counting down.
ATGCGTGCGTGGATGCATGCATGGATCAGCACCATTTCCACGAGCGTTAACCACCCAGTGCCACCCACCATCACACTCGCACGCACGCGCTTTCTGCAGGGCGCTGCGTCGCCGCTGTGCATGTATGTGCTGTACTGCTCGGTGTACTATTCGTCGTACATCCAAGCGCGCCGGGTGTTTGGCATCCCGGACCGTTCAGTCCCCGCCCCGGCCCACCTTATGCTCGCCTCCTCCGCTGTTACCGGTATCTGCACATCGTTTGTTCGCACGCCCATGGACCTCCTCAAGACAAAGGCGCAGACGCTCCACTTTTCAACGGAAGCGACAGCACCAGCAGCGTCAGCATCGTCGTTGTCGTCGGGGGCTGCGTCGACGTCCTCGCATCCACGACACGTGGCCACATGTACAACTGCAGCAGAGGGCAAAGCCCGCGTCCCAGGTGTGTTTGCATGTTTGTGCGTGTCTGCATGTCTGCGTATGTTGTGTGTGTGTGTGTGTACGTGTGTGTGTGTGTGTGTGTGTGTGTGTGTGTGTGTGTCTGCGTGTGTTGTGTGTGCCTGCGTGTGCGTTGTGTTGATCCAACCTTTCGGTTTGCGCATGTCGGCTCCGCCTCGCACCACATCCCCCCCCTCACCTCACATCCCCCCCCCCTTCTGCTCTTCACCCGCTCACACACACACACACACACACACACACACACACACACACACACACACACACACACACACACACACACACACACACACACACACACACACACACACACACACGCAGGCACGCTGCGCATTGGCATTGAGATGACGCGGCAGTTTGGGCCCACCGCCCTCTTCCAAGGGTTTGTCCCCACGCTCGCCCGTCAGGTGGTGGGCGCATTCGCCTGGTTCTTCCCCTACGAGTATCTCAAGCAGCGCGTGGGTGACGGCCCTGCCTCTGTGTTCCTGTGCGGCGGGCTCGCGTCGTGGGTGTACTGGACGGCGGTGTATCCGATTGACTCGGTCAAGACGCGGATTCAGGCCGACACCGCCGACCCGGCCACCCGCCGGTATACGGGCTGGACGCAGTGCTTCAAGCACATGCTCAGGTGTGTAGGTGTGTGCATGTGTGTGTGTGCATGTGTGTGTGTGCGTGTGTGCATGTGTGTGTGTGTGCATGTGTTACATGGACGCCTGCGTCGCTGCGTACGGTCTCGCTTCCATGCAAACACCCAATGCCACCATGGCTACAGTCCACCCCTCACTTCCTTCCATCCACTCACGATTCCATCAACTTCACGCCCCTCCCTCCCTTCCTCCCTCACATCCTTGTGTTGTTCAGGTTTGAGGGCCCTCGCTCGTTCTTCGGCGGCTTTACGGCGTGCATGCTGCGCGCATTCCCCGCCAACGCCGTCGGTATCCTTGCATACGAGCTCGCGAGCAAGACCATCGACCAGCGCATCATAATGGAGTCGTGAAGTGTTGATGCATGGATATCTGACGTATGGATGATGTTGATTGAGGAGTAGCATGTATGATGAGGAATAGGCAACTTGCACACGTGTTGGCGTGCGTCAGGCCCTGCATTCGTGTATGCCCGCTGTGCATACATGCATGCTCGAAGCAAGGCATAGAAACACATGACGGTTTCAACCCGCTCCAGACTCCACTGCTGCTCCCCCTCCCCCCCCCCCCTCTCTCTCTCTGCACGACCCGTTCCCATGAATCACCCCAGGCCAATTCCTTTTAGCCAATGCCCCCTCCACACCCCTCCACTTCCGATCGCCTGCAAAGGCGTCTGTATTGAACCCCACTTTGTTCATTCATAGCTCGGCGTGTTTGTTTGCGCACGTTTTGAGGCTTTGCTTTTTGTTTCGTTGCTTCCTCCTCCCTTTGGTCCCCTAAGCTGACAACCCGACCCCTTTACAGTCTTGACTCGCCCTTGTAATCGAACATGCTGTGTTGCCATGTTGCCAAGTGCCACACTTTGACTCTTCCTTTTTTCTGTCGGATTTCGCAGCCGCATTCCGCTGTTTGTGGTGGTGGCATGCGCTCATTCCTGCGGCCGCCTGTTCATAGCCAGCGCGTTTGCTGTCATTGCGTTGCGTCCACTGTCTTACAACCCCTTCCCTTAACAACCCCCCCCCCTTCCTTTCCCCCTCTGTTCTAAACTCGTGGCTGTTCCTCTGCGTATGTCGCGTGTGCACCTTGTGTGCTCTATTTTATCACGTGCGCCGTGACTGCGTATTTCTTCCCCAACCACCGCTTGCATAAACACACACACACACCGATAAGCACACCAGCACGAACCCCCTGCGTGCATTTGTCTTGTCACTCGTTCATTCTTTCATTCAATTGTTGCATCAGCAACCGCCACCCCAAAGCTCTCACAAGGCTTGAACAAAGCGCGCACACAAATCATGCACGCACACGCGCAAAATCACTGGCCATCTATCATCACATCAACAACACCAACAATCACACACAAGTTAACATGCATGTACGCGTTCAAGACAGTCACACCTCGACACGCAGTGCCCTTCAAACGACACAAACAGATGAAGCTGCTCGATAACACCAACTGCTCGATAGCACCAACAAATCTCTCGCAACTCCAACATATACACACACGTGCACACAATTCGCACACACACATACATGCACACACACACATACACACACACACACATGCATGCACGCTGTCCCGCTTAAACAAAGGTTCCCTTGGAGGAGAGGGCAATGTGCTTGACCTTTTCGCTGCCTTGTCTGTACACCACGTGCCTGTCATCCCTCCTGTCGGCATCATCGTCGCCACTGCCACCACCGCTGCTGTCACCACACTCCACGTCACCACTCGCCGTCGCCTTGACGTCTTCCCCAGTCGCGGTGTTGTTGCTGCTGCTGGGGTTTCTGCTGTGTGCGGGCACAACACCGCCACACCGCGGCGTATCCAGACACATCTCTACTGTCGACGTGCTGTACCCGCTCGATCGCGCGACGCTCGCGTCAGACCCGCCACGCATCGCCATCACCAGCACGCGACCAGGCACCGCGGGCGGCGGTGATGCTGTTGTCGATGTCGTGTTCGTGGCGGTGGTGGTCGCTGGTGCCGTGGGAGAGGGTGATACTGCCTGTGATGACGAGGGCGGTGGCGACGGCGACGGTGCGTGTTCGTCAACGCTCGCATCCTCGTCCATGTCATCGCCACACCCCTGAGCACCATCACCGCCGCAGTTCTCACCACCGCAGTCATCACGGGCATCATGGATGCCCTCTGCATGTGTGGTGGTGAGGCCATTGTTGTGGGTGCCCGCCACCACTTCGCCCTCAATCACCGCTGTCGCTGCCAAGTGGTCGTCAACACCACCCGACACCTTTGCCGCCGACGCTCGCGACACAGCGGAGTTTGCAGATGAGGACAGTGCGGATGCGGAAGCTGATGACGACAACGACGACAACAGCAGGGCGGTTGTTGCTGTTGATGAGACCTGCCGATGCAGCGGCCTCGCCCGACGCGCGTGACGCAAACTATCACCACCATCCAATTCACCATCCATATCATCGTCATCACCATCATCGTCGTCATCGTCGTCGTCGTCATCGACATCAACGTCACCATGACTACCACCGCTGCCACTGGGATGATCGTGCTCGTCGTCGTGCTCGTGCAATGGGGGCGGCACCGCCAGCAGCGATTGGCGGCGCGTTGCTGGCGACGACTGCGACGTCGGAGTTGCGCTCATGTCCGGTGTTGGCGCCGTGACATAAGTCGTTGGGGGCGTTGTCTCTGGTCGCGGGCGCCGCCCCCTTCCGTCATCACTCCGCCCTGACGGCGACGAGATCAGCACGCCGCTGCCACGACGCCCCGCCCCCACGTGTCCAAACACATTCGCACGCGCCACCGGGGACGATGACACGGCCCCCGCCGCCCGCGACGCTGATTCGGATGCTGATGCTGACGACGGCTTGGCTGGTGGTGTGAATTCGCGAGAGAGCGGGCTTCCCTCGCGATACGGTCCAAGCTCAAGCGCATTCAGACTCGAACGGCGGCGCTGCTGTAGTTGGTGCTGTTGGTCAATGGGTGAAAACAACGCACCAGCAGTACCGCTCGTCGCTGTTGTCGTGGTGCCTGCGCTGGTGTTGGTGGTACCTCTGGCGAATGTCGGTGATTCAACCTCTGATGCTGGTGACAGTGACCCGATAGCATGCACGTTGCCATCGCGCCCGCTGCTGTGCACGGCAGCCGGTGACGCCGTGGGGTTCGTGTTCGTGTCGCCGTCCGCGTTGCTGCTGTTCACGGCGGTGCTATTGCTGCTGCTGACAGGGCTGTGGACGTCGCTCATCGCCACTGCGCGTCGGGCAACGTCAGATCGCGATCGCCGGCGAGACGACACATCATCAGCATCGCCATCAGCACTGTAAACAGCACCACTTGGCGCCCCGTCTGAACCGTGGGAACCCGCAGATGCAGGCTCGAGCGCAGCCGTGGCAGTAGCTGTGGCGTCTGTTGAGGGAGATAATGGTTGTGGTTCAGGGCCGTTGGGTGATGACAATGTTGCTGCTGCTGATGTTGTGACAGTGTGGATCGCATCGTCATCAGCAACACCAGCAGCTGTGTATGAAAATTCGATCACAGCTGCATCCCTTCCTTGGGCATCACCATCATCACCGCCGACACCACAATCATCGCCGCCACTCGTACCACCGATCAGTGATGCGATGGGCGTTGTGGCCGTTGCCGTTCGGTTGAAGCCCCGCGATCGCGCACGTGCATCCGAGAGTGTGACGTTGGACTTGGTGCGTACCATCGCTCCGCCGCTGCCACTTCGACCGCTATGGTCGCCGCCACCATTGGCACTGTTTCTGCTCGCTATCAGGGAGATGGAGGAAGCAGTGCCGCCCGTAACCGTCGCCATATCGACACCGCTGTAGCGGGAGTGCCGGGTACCGCGAAGCATGCCCGGCACGAGATGTCCAGACAGGTTGCGTGTCATGCGCGTGAGGCTGGCGGACGTGGAGTGGCTGGAGGGGTGGCCGGGGCTACTGGCTGCACTGCGGTGGCGCGGCACGGAGTGGTGGTGGTGGTGGTGTGTACGCATGGAGATGGACGGGTCTGGCACGCCCTGTTGAACAAGCTCATCCCTCACAAACGAGCACATCTGATCGCGAGGCAAAGTAAATCGAGATGCGGGGTGGAGAATGGGGTTGGAGTATGATGAGGAAGTGAGTCATGCAGCAAGCGTGTGCGTATGTGAGTGTAAATGGAGATACAAACATCATTCACCCTGATGGACTTGCGTCATCTTAACCACCATCGTCATCGTCATCGCCACCACCACCACCACCACCACCACCACCACCACCACCACCATCACCACCACCACCACCGCAGCGCACCGAGTTGAAGCGGCGACAGAGGTCCATGTACGCCGTCTTGAGGAGGAGGTACTGTGATGACGGC
>NW_004754905.1:373404-385904 GCF_000188695.1 Salpingoeca rosetta | reverse complement strand
CGGCGCAACTTTGCCTCCTCCTCCTCCGCCCGCTTCCGCTCAGCCTCCTCCTGGCCCTTCTCCAGACACACGTCAATGAGTTGCATCAGGACGAGGGCGCCGCTCTCCTGGAACCAGTCAAGCAGCGGCTCGTACTCCTCAGCCTTCAGCACGGGCAGGTGCCGGTGCCGGAACCTGTTGGTGTGGTGGTGGTGGTGGCATGTGCACATATGTTGGGGGAGGAGATGGGGAGGTACATCGGTGGTCAGTGCCGCTGGTGAGGTGTGTCGCCGTTGAGATATGGTGCATGGCACAGGAACACACGCAAACACATACAAACACACGCAAATACATACAAACACACACACGCACAAGAACTCAGAAGTGGCACCACAACTCGACAGTGAGTGTGCCGGTGCGTGCGTCCTTGTCGTATGCGAGCGGCAGTTCCAGCGTCGTCCGTTCAAACTCTTCCGGCTCGAGATGGATGGCCGCTGCACACAAGCACGAAGAGGGAGGGGGATAAGGGTGCGAGCCGGTGATGTGATGTGGTGAGAGAAACAGGGTGATGTGATGTGGTGAGAGAAACAGAGAGAGAGAGAGAGTATGTGTGTGTGTGTGTGTATGTGTTGGATGCCCAGCTGGCTACACGACGCCAGGATGCGCACTTCTCCAATAACAATGCACACACACACGCACACACGCACGCACACACACACACACACACCATCCATCCCTCCCCTCGCCAAACTTGAGAGAGCACAATGCGCACCTGATGCAAACGTGGTCCAGCGGCGGTGGTTCTTTTGCAGCAGAATCTGTCGCACAACCATAGCATGCACGAAGAGCGGCACCGCGAGGAGTGAGAAGACGCGATCTCAAGGGGCGGAGAGTGGTTGGTGAATGCATCAGCTCGACGACGAAGACGATCTTGCAGGTCGAACGCAGTCAAACTTACACACGCCATCACACACCATCACGCGCAAACACATGCACACACACACGCGCGCGCGCGCACGCAAACACCGCCACACACGCCATCCCCGGCCGCGTGTGCCACCAAAGACCACGTCACCTTGACATATCCGCACGAGAGATCGGCCGCCGTTGCCCGCACGTCAAACTCAAACCGCTCAGCAAACGTCACCTGGCTCGACCCTTTCTTCTGCTCGCAGGCGCAGGCGGTCAAGTACGCGAGTGTATGTGTGTGTGTGTGTGTGTGTGTGTGTGTGCATGTGTGTGCGTGAATGAGTGTGAGTGTGTGTGGACGTGAGAGAGAGTGTGTGAGTGTGTGTGTGTGTGTGTGAGTGTGAGTGTGTGTGTGTGTGTGTGCGTGTGTGTGTGTGTGTGTGTGGTCTTGAACACACACGAACCACCCCCGCCCCCTGCCGCCAACACACGAACACACACATACATACATACACACACGGTACCTGCGAGGCGGCCGGCTTCGTCGTTGATATTCCCTCAACAAACCCGTTGAGCATGACAATGCAACGCATGTCGCCCTTGCTGCCCGGGAGTGCGGCCCTCTGCAGCCCGAGCACGATGCGACGCGTGGAGTAGCGGGCATTGCGGCCGTCAATCGAGGCCAGCAACGCCCGCTGCCACTGCAGTCGCGCAGACAGCAAGTTGCACCGCAGCAGCAGCCTTGGTTGGCGAAGGGGTTTGTTCGGTAAAGTGTGGTTGGTGAGTAGGGGAGGTGAGAAACGGAGGTGAGTTGAGGCTGCGTGTACGTGTGTTGGGGTGTGTCTCGCAGTGCACACGCATGTGCACACACGCACATGCACACACGTGCACACACGCACATACACACACAGACATGCAATACATGTCCACCATTCGAGCACCTCCGCGTCACCATGGCATTCCAGTCATCACCACCACGATGATGAATTGTTGTACGCACCTCCTGTTGCCGAACATGAGGGAGCACACTTGGCGGTAGAGCGGGTGGTGCATGAACACAGACGGGTGCAGCGGCCGCACCTCGCACTGGTCAAGCGAAATTTGCCTGGTCACAAGAGAGGCAAGCGGTGGTGGTGATGGTGATGGTGATGGTGATGGTGATGATCGCGTAAGGTGGGGCCGCGTGCGTTGAGGTTGTTATCGAGACAGCAGTCTTGTTCGTAGTGCCCTTCAACAGACAGCACGATGTGCACACACCAAAACAACACACAAACACAACAGACACACACACGCGCGCACACACACACACACACACACACACACACACACACACACAACACGCATGCGCACACGTGTCACAGTGCCACTCACGGTGGGACGGGCTCCTGCGTCTTGCTCGGCCGATCTGTGTCGCTGCGTGCGCCGCCTCGTACGAGCCGCGCAATCATGGCCGGGATCCCACCGCTGGTCTCGTTCCGTCGTGACGCCGAGGGCGTACGCGCAGACGGCGGGCCTGTGGGCGGTCGCGGTGGTGGTGGTGGTGGTGGTGGTGATTGGGAGAGCAATGGTTGATATGTTTGTTGGAGTGCAAGCAACCAACTCCAAGTGCATCACAGCGCTACAACAGCGCACGAAGATATATTTGTCCCCACCCCCACACCCCATTTCACCCATGACGCCTGAGGCACCGCATGTCAACGCACCCTGTGCATCTGCCCCCTCTGCAGCGACGGGCGCGTCGTCATAAATCTCCCAGAACCGGTCGGGATCTGGTGATGGTGGCAGGGGTGACGACGTTGTGTGGTGAGTGAGCATCCAAGTTGCTGTTGGAGCGAACAAATACACGCACAATCACAAATGAATGCACACACGCACGTACGCACACACGCACTCTTCTTCTCTCCACAATCACCCCAGCACCCTGAAGCGTTACCTTGCATGAGCTTCGCTTCCTCCTCGGCCGTCTGAAACAACACAAGACGCGGCAACATGTCAAAGTGCCGTTGATGTGAGACCGTGACGATCAGTCGGTACACAACGCACGCATACATACACACACCACACACACACACACATGTGCACACTCGCACACGCACACTCGCACACACACAGCACACACACACACACACACACAAACAACATACAAACAACCCCGCCCCCCCCTCCCCCCGCCTTTCCATTCCACACATTCTGACCGGCTTGTGCTTGAGGAGGTGGAGCGTGTTGCCTGCCAATATGAGGTAGCGGCGTTCAAAGCTGAGCGTCGACGGGTGCGACACGCTCTCCTTGCGTCGCCTTCCCTTCTTCCGCCCGCTTTCACCGCTTGCACTGCCACTGCTACTGCCCTTGGCGCCACCACCACCATCACCACGACCACCACCGCTGCCGCTGCCGCGGGTACTGTCCTTGCCACCACCCAAACCGCTCATCAGACCGCTCACAATGCCTCCGTGGCCATGTTTGCGGCCGCCCGTCACGCCACCGCCGCCCCTGCCCTTATCAGCACCAACACCAACACCGCCAGCAGCAGCCACGGCGGCGCTGTCGCCAAGGCTCTGTGATCGCCGCTTGCTCGCAATGCGACGGGCGGCCCCCGGCACAACCGCACCACCGGCATCCGACAGCGCACTGCGCACGCCAGACGCAACACCATGTGGTTGCGCAGACGTTGCTGTTGTTGTTGCTGTTGCTGTTGCCGCTGATGATGAGAGCGTTGATCGCTCCGGTGCTGCTGTGGTTGCGGGCCGCGTGGTTGTGTCCACCGCCCCTCGCGCGTCGCCTTTGCGCCGCGTTACCGGTGCCGTGGTGGGCGGGGCTGATGCCGTGGATGACGCAATCGCAACGGAAGCAGCAGCGGTCGATGGCGCTGGTGTTGCTGTATCCGTTGTTGTTGTTGCTGTGGATGCTGGTGTTGGACTGTACTGCCCATGCCCTGTCGCCGTCATTACGCGTGTGCCGCCCGTGTGCGGCGTTGCAACGGTGACTTTGGACGTCGAGACACTCGCTGCTGCCGATGGCGATGATGACGACAGCACCGGCCGCTGCAACGCACCCTTACCCGTGGTCTTTCCACCACCATCACCATGACCGCCACCATTACTGCCATCGCTCTTGTTGCCGACCTGCTTGCTCGTGCCAGCAACACCTGTTGGGGCGGCGACGGCTGGTGGTGGGGTGGAAGCGGTGACCAGCTCGTCGATTGGCGGGAAGAACGCGCCACCGGTCACGGCGGACGTTCTCTCCGCCAAGAGCGTCGCTGGCGCAGATGACGTGGACATGGTGTACCCACGCGTCTTCACACCATCATCGCCATCACCATCGCCATGACTGCCACTGGTACGACCACCACCACCGCCGTCGCTGTCGCGTGCGCGGTGTGTGCTGGTGCCAGTGCGAGCCGTGCGGTGCTTGCTGCCGTGGCGGTGGCTGCGGTTATGGCGGCGATCGCTGCGCACCCGCGGGGGATGCGACGGTGACGACGCACAAGACAAGGGGGAGGTGGGCACGGCCAGCTGCTGCTGCTTCTGTTGCTGACTTGCTGTGGATGCAAGCAGAGATGCCGCCACAGCGCCAGTCGTGCTGCCGTCGTCGCCATCATCACCGCCCATCATGTCCTGCTCATCGTCGTCGTCGTCATCGTCACTGGCTGTGACCAAGTCACTGTCACTGCCACTATCGCTATCGCTCTCACTGTCGCTCTCATCACAGTCATCATCATCGTCGTCGTCATCATCATCAGCATCGTCAACATCGTCATCACAGTCATCATCGTCATCACAGTCATCATCGTCATCATCGTCATCATCGCCACGGTCTCTGCTGTGGCCAGCTTCCTTCACATCACGGGTCAGTACAAGTGGTGGTGGCCGCTTTCGTCGCTTCTCACCGTCACCACCACCATCGTCACCACCACCATCACCACCATCACCATCACCATCATCGCCCTCCACCTCCTCATCCACCTCCATGACCACATCCATCCCGCCACCGCCACCGCCGCGCCCCTTGCGAGAGCTCCGTGACGGCGGCGACAGTGGCGATGATGATGACGACGCTGCCGGGGGCTGGGACGGCTGGGACGGTGATTTGGGTGAGGGGGTGGCAGACACGTGCTGACTACCACCGCGACGGTCGCCATCACCGCCACCAACTTGTCCCCGTTCCCCAATGTCACCTCCCTCCACCTCCACCTCCCCTCCCTCCACCTCCACCTCCTCTTCCTCCTTACTCTCCTTCCTGCGCTTGCGTTCAAAGAGCGGGCTGCGCGTTCGGCGGGTGCTGTCGTTGTCGCTCGTGTGTCGTGACCCCGTCAGCCCCTTCGCCGCCGCTGCAAAGATGCGACGCATGGCACCGGGCCGTGTGTGCTGCTGCTGCTGCTGCTGCTGCTGCTGTTGTCGCTGGGGAGATGTGGCGGTGGACGCTGCTGCCGATGTTGCTGCGGATGACGCGTGGGACGAAGCGCTTCGAGACGGGCCCTTGCTCCCACCGACGCTCACACCACCGCCACTCACACCAACACCGACACCGACATCGCCGCTGCCGCTGCCGCTGCTTCTGGGCCGTGGTCGCACGCCGCCGCGTCCGCTGTCGTCGAACATCGCCACATCCCGGCCATCATCGACGCCTTGGTCCCGTGTTGCTTGACTGCCCTTCTTTCCATCACCACCGGCACGCTTGCTGCCACCCCGACTGCTGCTGTTGCTGCTGCTCCTGTTCCCGCCGCCGTGGCTACTGCTGCTGCCGCTCGACGCATTCCTGCGCGCACGCGAGCCACCGCGTGCTGTGACCGCTGCTGCCGGGGGCGACGTGAGTGATGGCGACGGAGCAGATGTTACTGTTGGCGCGCGTCGTGGCCGTGAGGATGACGATGCCGATGCAGTCGGTTGAGACGACGGTGGCGGGTCTGTTGCAGCCGTTGTTCCTGGTAGCCGCTCGACTGCGACGTCCAGCCACCCGCGGAAGTTCAGCATCATGGCCGTGCGGGCAGACTGCTGATGATGGGGCTGATGGAGACGATGGGTGGAGTACACGCGGTGTCAAGTGCTCGCTGTTCGTCTGTCGCCTGCTGCGTCGCCGTCGTTGGTGTTGCTGTGTTTCAGTTGGCTGAGGTGGGGTGCGGGGCGAACACTGGTGGTGCCCTGTTGAGGTGCAAGAACGCAGGGGGGGGGAGGGGGCAGACGTGTCGATATGGTCCCCAAATGGGGTGCGTTGTTTGTCACAGGTACGCGCTTGAAGGCGGTTCAATATGACGCGCCCTGTCCCCACTGCACGGGGGGAGGGGAAGGGAAGTAACCGGGATCCGTGTAATGTGGTGCGATGCTGGAGAGGGGGGAGGGGTTGTATGTGATGGAGCTGTCTGCTGTGCAACCCCAAAAGCTTACGCGCACGCGCGCCCACGTCTTGCTTGTCTGTGTGCTTGCTTGCCCGTGATATTGCCTCAACGAAACCACACACAGCCTGTCTGCCGGCCTGTTCTCGCTTGATGCTGGTGTTGTCAATGTAGGTTGCCTTGGCTGTGTGGGAGAAGGAGGTGGGGTGGGGAGAGCACGCAGGCGCGCGTGAGTGAGTTGACTGATGATGGATGCAGGCGCGAAAGTGTGATCGCCTCGGCCCTCCCCAAGCAGTGCAATGCAATGACGTTTGTGGTGTGTGTGTGTATGTGTGTGTGTGTGTGTGTGTGTGTGTGTGTGCGTTCGAGTGGTAGGGAGGTAGGGTTGATGCTGGTTACAGATGTTCTGTACCCTTGGTGAGTGGGGTGCGGGGCGAACACTGGTGGTGCCCTGTTGAGGTGCAAGAACGCAGGGGGGGGGAGGGGGCAGACGTGTCGATATGGTCCCCAAATGGGGTGCGTTGTTTGTCACAGGTACGCGCTTGAAGGCGGTTCAATATGACGCGCCCTGTCCCCACTGCACGGGGGGAGGGGAAGGGAAGTAACCGGGATCCGTGTAATGTGGTGCGATGCTGGAGAGGGGGGAGGGGTTGTATGTGATGGAGCTGTCTGCTGTGCAACCCCAAAAGCTTACGCGCACGCGCGCCCACGTCTTGCTTGTCTGTGTGCTTGCTTGCCCGTGATATTGCCTCAACGAAACCACACACAGCCTGTCTGCCGGCCTGTTCTCGCTTGATGCTGGTGTTGTCAATGTAGGTTGCCTTGGCTGTGTGGGAGAAGGAGGTGGGGTGGGGAGAGCACGCAGGCGCGCGTGAGTGAGTTGACTGATGATGGATGCAGGCGCGAAAGTGTGATCGCCTCGGCCCTCCCCAAGCAGTGCAATGCAATGACGTTTGTGGTGTGTGTGTGTATGTGTGTGTGTGTGTGTGTGTGTGTGTGTGTGCGTTCGAGTGGTAGGGAGGTAGGGTTGATGCTGGGGTGTGGATGTGATTGGTTAGGGTTGATGCTGCTGATTCGTGCAATGTCGACATGGGACGGGTGCGTGTAGTGTGTAGTGAGCCATGTGACACACATGTCGAAGGCAAAGCACGATACAGGCTGTGCTTTAGGTTGCTTACACGATTGCTGCCTGCGCGAGTCTGTGCTTGTGTGTGTGTGTGTGTGTGTGTGTGTGTGTGTGTGGGTGGGTGGCACCTCTCTGCGAGAACAAAGCGTGTCTACCTGCCTGCGCACCAACAAGCAAACACAACGAAACCAAACCAAAAGGAGGGTGTTTGAGGACGATGGTGAGAATGATGAGCTCATTGATCACACATCACGCACGCAGAGATGGCACGATACGACAATCCCCACCACGCACACGCACGCTGCTGCTTGGTTGGTTGGTTGGTTGGTTGGTTGGTTGGTTGCAGTTGCCTCTTTGTTCTGCTCTGCTGTGTGTTGCCCATCCATCAAAATCACACAAGAAGCAAGGCAAGAACACAAGCAAAACATGAGAAGACAGAAGGGCACAGAAGAAGAACGAACAGACGCGGAACGAAATTGCGATGACGTGAGAGACGTGGGCGCACACGCAATCGTTTCCCATGCGTGCATGAGCAACACCAACAAAACGGGGTGCATCGCGACCCAAGCGAAGCGAACAACACATCTTAAACACCAAAACACGCACCAAGCAGCAGGCACCCACCGCTGCTCCTTGTCCCGAAGGTGTGGCGTATGGCGTTGCCGGTGCGAAGGCAGCGGTGCGAAAGTCGGGGTGCGTATCTGACAATTGTGACAATTGCGCCCACAACAACGAGGCCCCGAATAATGGCTAGAAATTTATACGAAAGTATTCGCTATATTTCTACAAACAACAAACGACCAGCGGAGGATGAGGAAACTGGGTGGTGGTTGTGGTTGTTGTTGTGGGAGGTGGGCGTTGGCGAACGAGAACAAGAAGGGCAGCATGGCTGATCGTGGTGGTCGTGGTTGTCGTGGTGTGGTGGGTGTCGCAGTGGTGATGGTAGTAGTGTCGGTATTGATGGGAGCCGTGTGTTTGCCGTCGCCGGTGGCTGCCACCTGCAGCTCAGCATGTCCACCAGGTATGGAGCGAGGGAGGTGTGTGTGTGTGTGTGTGTGTGTGTGTGTGTGTGTGTGTGTGAGAGTGTGTGGTTGTGTGAACGTTTGCTGCTTCTTGAAACGGCTGAGTGAGCTCTTTATGCGCACGTGGTTGGTTCACACGTTCTACTTGTCATGTGCTTGGTGCAGGGCAAGGTTGTGGCGCCTCTGGAGAGATTGGCACGTCCTGTGTGGACTGCGACCCGGGATTCTGGTCCAGCAGCACAGATACCACGGCATGCACCGTCTGTGCAGACTGCACCTTCCTCCCCAACCGTGCGTTGCCGTTGTTGTTGTTGTTGTGTGTGAATGCGTGGCGTGACTGTGTGCGTGTGTGTGCGTGTGTGTGCGTGTGTGTGTGTGTGTGTGTGTGTGTGTGTGTGTGTGTGTGTGTGTGTGCGTGCGTGTGTGTGTGTGTGTGTGTGTGTGTGTGTGTGTGTGTGTGTGTGTGTGTGTGTGTGTGTGTGGCGTGACTGCGTGTCTCCTTTTCCGTTTCCATCTCTCTGTTTCCCGCTTCTCCTGCGTTAACGTTTCCTTGTTACCTTTCTTCCCCAAGCAAACACCCATTCTCGTGCATCATGCAAACGTGTTTATGTCACAGCAGCTGCTGTTTTTGTGGGCTCCCTGTCACCGCCATCTCACCCCCGTTCCCAACCAAACACCAAAGACTTTGAGGAGGAGGCGTGCACGACAACGTCCGACACAGTGTGCACGGAGTGTCGCACATGCACGAGCGAGGAGTACAAGACTGCCGACTGCACCGACACCACGGACACTCAGTGCGAGGCATGCATTCAGTGTGACTTTGGCGAGGTAAGATGTACACGTGTACGTGCGTGTGTGTTTGTACGTGCGTGTGTAGGAAGGGAGATGTTAGTGCGAGTGAACTACGCTTTGTTGGTTGTCGTGATTGTGCACCGCTTGTCGCGCAGCTGGATTCGGTTGGGCCGGACGCAGCTGCACATTGCTGTCCCTTCCATCAGCGGCCACCTGACCTCGTCTCTCTTGTCTCTCTTGTCTGAATGACCCACCATACTCCTTGCCCATACACCTTCCCTTCATCACAAACACACACTCCCACTGACACACACACACATATGCACGCACACCATACACAAATGCACACACACACACCACACACACCACACAAACACACAAATATACACACACACACACACACACACACACACACACACACACACACACACACACACCACACGCGCCCGCCTCAGGTTGAGTCTCGGGCGTGCGGTGGCTCTGACGGTACACAGAATCGCGAGTGCCGCGCGTGCTCCGGGAACGAATACCACGCCCACCCAACCGACACCGCCTGCAGCTTGTGAGGCAGACGCTTCCAAGAGGAATGGGGGATGCGAAGGGGCGGGGGACGTTGGAAGTGGAAGTTGGGGTGGAAGGCTGTTGTGCGCTGTAGCTGTATATACGTATGTGTGTGTGTGTGTGTGTGTGTGTGTGTGTGTGTGTGTGTGTGTGTGTGTGTGTGTGTGTGTGTGTGTGTGTGTGTGTGTGTGTGTGTGTGTGTGTGTGTGTGTAAACAACCTCTGCGCAAGTACATTCACTGTCGGTTGTCACCACACTTGCGCCCACATTGAAACGCGTCCCGTCGCCACATTCACCTCCGGCCCCATCTCTCGTGCCGTCATATTCGCCATCGTGCGCAGCTGTTCGCAGTGCACCGCTGACCAATATGAGGCCGCAACGTGCACTCCCACATCCGACCGGCAGTGCTTCAACATCACAACTTGCACAGACGCGCAGTATGAGGTGTGTGTGTGTGTGTGTGTGTGTGTTTATGTGTGTGCTCTGTTGTTCCTCGCCACCGTTCACCACCACATGTCTCCACCACCACCACCACCATCATCATCATCAATCACCACCATCAATCATCATCATCATCATCATCATCAATGTCAGACGGTGGCGCCAACAGCGACGAGCGACCGCAACTGCACGGACTGCACAGACACATGTCCACAGGGGCAATACATCGGAGGTGAGGATGAGAATAGTTGCTGATGGATGTGCTGATGGATGTGCTGGTGGTTATGTGTTACCACGTTCCCTGACGCACACACACACACACACACACACACAAGCACACCCTTATACACGTACTCATTATACCCACTCCCCTTCTTTCCCGCTCCCCTCAGTTCCTTGCTCTGCCTCCGTTGACGCCGCCTGTACGCCGTGCACGACGGTGGACGCGTGTGGCGCCGACGAGTTTCTTGATGGTTCATGCGGGGGTCACAGCAACACCGTCTGCCGCATGTGCACCACCTCGTGTCCGCCAGACCACTACATTGCAGGTGCGGTGCACACGGGAGGCGTGTGTGCGTGTGTGTGTGTGTGTGTGTGTGTGTGTGTGTGTGTGTGTGTGTGTGTGTGTGTGTGTGTGTGTGTGTGTATGTGTGTGTGTGCCGAATGGGCTTTGCGTGCTGGCGAAATTGCTTGTGTTATGTTGTGTGTATGTGTTGGCTTGGTTGCTTGTCTGTTTATCTTTTGCTTTGCTTCTCTTGCATCGTGTTCAACCATGCGTCTTCCCTCGTCCCACGCTCACACCCCTTCCACCCCCCCCCCCACGCCCCTCCTCAATCCCCCATGCAAACCCGCTACAGCCAACTGCACGTCGTACAACGACACCATGTGCCTTCCGTGTCTGCGTGATGACGACTGCCCCGACGGACAAGTGGCGCTCGGGTCCTGCTCCCTCCACAGCAACACCTTGTACGCCAGTGGTGATGTTGATGACGGTGCTCATGGCGATTGGTGTCGTGGTTGGAAGGGGCTGTGAAACACCATGTGTATTGGAGGAATGTGCAGTGGTGCGCTGTGTTGCATTGATGAACCTTCTCGTGTCGTTGAATGTCTGCCTCAGCAACTGCTTGCGTTAACCTCATCCCCACATCACCCCATCTGCCTCCCTGTGATGTGCTGCGCGTGTGTGTTCGATAGCTGTGCGCCCACGCCGCCGCCGTCACCGGTCCCGATTTCCACCGATGCCACGCCCTCAGATGATGCAATCAACTACATCACGAAGCAGGTTGGTGCGGGCGATGTGTGCATGCATGCATGTGAGGGCGTGTGTGTTTGTGTGTCTGTGTGTGTGTGTGTGTCTGTCTGTGTGTCTGTGTGTCTGTGTGTGTCTGTGTGTGTGTATGTATGTGTGTGTGTGTGCGGACACCTGCACGTGTTTTTCTACAATCACAGCTCCACTAACGCCGCCATCGCCACATTGCTGCGCGTGTGCGTGCGTGTGAACACATGTGCAGAACCCGTCCGCGCTCCTCCGCCTCAAGTCCGCGCTGCAGCCGTGCACCACATGCCAGGTGACGCACGCGCATGTGTGTGTGTGTGTGTCTGGCTGTCTGTCTACCTGTGTCGGTGTAAGCATACTCTCCCTCCTTACCAACGCTACCTCCATCCTCCCCCCCCCCCTCACACCTCCACGTCAGTCCGCGCCCATGACGGCATTTGGAAACGCGCCCCTCATCCTGGACGTGGACGGCGTGGCAACAGGTGTTGATGATGATGATGATCTTCGAGCATGCGATGATGTGACAGCAGACACTCAACTTGCCATTCCCCCGCCCTCCACAATCCCATCTCGCCCTTGTCATCAACAACACAATTATGAATTTGATGCGCGATTATTACGGCACCATGCTCGCATCCGTCGACATTGTCCTCTGCAAGCAGGTGCAGTGCTTGTCTGTCAATGGTTGTGTGCCCGTGTGTGTGTGTGTGTGTGTGTGTGTGTGTGTGTGTGTGTGTGTGTGTGTGCAGGTCCGTCAGACCTTTTTCATTTGTGGTGAAGGCCAGCGCGATTGCTGCAATATCGGGGTCCCTTTATTGACAATCCTGAAATCTCTCTAATAATTAGTGTGTAATTGGCAATCGACCCACTCGATGAATGCAAAACAAAAAATTGATTGAAGAATACAGTTGCGTGACGTGGCAACGGGGAAAGAGGGGAGCTACCGGATCGATGGGCGCCGAAAGTAGGCCCGAAGAATCAAGAAGATGACCCGTCATAGAGCCCCGAACAAGAACACGCTACGAAAACACATGTAAATGGTCATCCAGAAGAGACTACAGTATC
>NW_004754905.1:368405-373230 GCF_000188695.1 Salpingoeca rosetta | reverse complement strand
GTGTTGTTGTGTGTGTGTGTGTGTGTGTGTGTGTGTATGTTGTTGTGTGTGTGTGTGTGTGTGTGTCTGTGTGTGTGTGTGTCTGTCTGTCTGTCTGTGTGTGTGTGTCTGCCTGTCTGTGTGTCTGCCTGTCTGTGTGTCTGTGTCGGCGTATGTCAATTTGGTACTGCCCGTTCTTCTGTGCTGCCCTCACACACACAACAACAACAACAACAACAACAACAACAACAACAACAACAACAACAACAACAACAACAACAACAACAACAACAACAACAACAACAACGACGACAACGCACGTGACATGCTCCAACACACCCCGTCATTGTCTTCCTCACCGCCGTCAGTTCCAGCAGCGGAGTGTGTACGGGACCGCGCCGTGCGGGGACAACTGCCGAACGCCGCTCATCACCACCATTGCTGGTGACCCACCAACGCAGCAGCCATCATCATCGCCATTCTCAACAACCGCTGGCTCGACAGCAATGATGACGACAGGTGGTGTGACCAATGCAACAACGGCAGCAAACATGACATCAACCACCACAACAACATCAACCTCGTCTACAACGTCGTCGTCGTCGCTACCACCACCGCCACCGGCCTCGTTTGTGATTGAGACCATCACGCCCGCTGCCGACGGCGACTTCCAGCGTGTGCACATGTCCGTGTCCGCCCCTGGTTACATCACCGCATATCCCGTGCTCTACATCGCAGCAGACCCGTGGCTCAACTGGGTACACACGCACACACACGCATGCACGCATGCATGCTTTGGTGATGGAGAGAAGGGAGACTGGTGGTTGCGTGTTTGTGTTTGTGTATGGGGCGGGTCGGTGGATGGGTGGTTTTCATGGCTGTGTGTCATGTGCACATCCTCACCCTCCTTGCAATCATTACACGCCATCACCACCACCATCACCAGGCGCTCAGACACTGCTCTGTGAGCGGTGATGTCGTCAATTGCAACGAAACACACGCGCACGACATCAACGCCGGCATGTACGTGGCGATGTGTTGACGCAGTGTGCACGCACACGCACACAGACACACACACACACACTGCACCTTAAAAGGGACAACGCGGACCAGTGGCCACGCCTGCAACATGTTCTGCTGTGAATGGTTTACTTCGAGCATGCGATGATGTGACAGCAGACACTCAACTTGCCATTCCCCCGCCCTCCACAATCCAACAGCTACAACGGAACGACGAAACAATTTATGAATTTGATGCGCGATTATTACGGCACCATGCTCGCATCCGTCGACATTGTCCTCTGCAAGCAGGTGCAGTGCTTGTCTGTCAATGGTTGTGTGCCCGTGTGTGTGTGTGTGTGTGTGTGTGTGTGTGTGTGTGTGTGTGTGTGTGTGTGTGTGTGTGTGTGTGTGTGTGTATGTGTCTGTGTACCTGTGTGCGTCTGTATGTGTGTGTGTGTCTGCCTAGGCGCTCATGAACTGCTCTCTTACAAGCAACAGCATCATATACCCAACGCCGCCACCACGTTGTTCTCATATCCAGGGCTACATCGACTGCCCATATGCGCCCGTTCGCCCTCGGCGCGCGCGTGTGTGTTCACACGTCTGGCGCGGACAGTGCCCTGCAGGTGAATTGGTGAAACGTACACTTGCGTGGACACATGCAGGCGTGTATATAGTCACACACACGCACACACACACACACACTCACACACACACACTCACACACTCACACTCACACACTCACACTCACACACACACACACTCACACACTCGATCCACATCACCTAACCACCCCCTGACCACCACCTCTCATGATCAGGCACGACGTATTCCGGCGCGCTGGAGGGGCCGACTGTGGCCGACGCGAACCCAGACAACTGCGCGCACACCACAACCACCACAACAGCGACGACGACAACAACAACCACCAGCACCACGGCAACCAACACCACGACTGTGTCCGCCGGCAGCTCTGCGTCGTGTGAGTATTGGAACAAGATGTGTTGGCGACGTGTTTGATGGCGTGGTTGAACCACGGCTGCTGCTGCCGTTGTGTGAAGTTTTGGGATGTGTTGCAGTTGCTGTGGTGCGTGCTGCTGCGAGGTGTGGCGTCGTTATTGCTCTTGCTCGTTGCGCTCAACTCGTTTGGCCGTCGCTTTCCGTGTTCACACTCGCTTTCCTGATCAATCCCTTCACCTTCTCATTTCACACACACACACACACACACACACAACACGTACGCCAGCTGTTGACGAGAACACGCTTGTGCTGGGCGTGTCGATTGCATTTATCTTCCTGGTCATCGCTGCGTTTCTGTTCCTTGCCGCCGCCAATCACCGCGTTGCCATTGTCGCGCAGCACAACCAGCGCCAGCACGCCATCCGCTACCAGGCCAGGGTGAGCACGCATGGCGGTGGTCTGGGTGTGTGTCTGTCTGTCTGTGCCTGTGCCTGTGTCTGTGACTGTGTTTGTGTCTGTGCGCGTGTGTGGTTCATTGTGGATTATGTTTTGCATGTGTTCTTGCATGTCTCTGAATTGCACATCCCCATCCCCTCCACCCTCATTTGGCCTCACCTCTCATCCTCCCCGTCCCGGCAACCCTCCTCCTCCGTCCAGAAACGTCGCAAGAGCATGAAGGCGAAACCGTTTGCGCGCTCGCTCACGACGCGCACAAATCGCAGCAGGATGGCCGACACGGAACGCCTCCTCGCTTCAGAGGTGGTCTTGATGGTGGCGATGGTGGTGGTGGTGACGGCGCTGGTGGTCATTATCGTGGTTGCAAGGAAGGGCTTGTCGTTCTGCCGTGTGAGCGAACGCGCATGAACAACCCACACGCACACATAGTCACACATGCACACACACACACGCGCGCGCACCGTTTCGACTGCTCATTCAACCCGTGTCCGTGTCCATTCCCGCCTCCACCTCCACCTCCATTCCAATCCCTGTCGCCATGGCCGCGTTCAGGGCCTGGTGACGGAGACACCGCTGCCTGGCAGCGTGCACCGTCCGCCTGAGGCATCAACAGACAACTCGCTGCAGCTCCCACTCCCGTCCATCGTCCCCATTGGCGGACACACACGCAGCGCATCGCACGCCAGCAGCACCATGATGGCATACACAACAGCTAATGGCAGCAGCATTGCAAGTGGCGGTGGGAGCTCACGTGGTGGTGTTGGTGTTGGTGGTGATGTTGATGTTGATGGTGTTGGTGGTGATGGTGACGAAGGCCCACCACCGCCACCACCGCCGCGACCAAACTACACGTTCAAGTCTGGTCTGTTCCAGAGCAGATGGATGGACGCGGCGACCATTCACGCATACGCGCAGGACGACACACAGATGAATGCAGACTACAACAGCGTGCCGGTGTGTGTGGGGGGATGGGTGTGCTTGTGTGTGCTTGTGTGTGTGCGTGTGTGCTTGTGTGTGCTTGTGTGTGCTTGTGTGTGTGCTTGTGTGTGTGCTTGTGTGTGTGCGTCTCTGGTAGCAACTCCATTATCCCCCACCCCTCCCACCCCTCGCCTCGAGTCACGTCTCCTTCATCGTATCCATGACCTGTGACCATCGCGTGTCTCGCCTGTTTCCAGACCAATTCCATCCCGCCAACACAGGGTGTCAAGATGTGCGACGACAAGAACAGATACCTCGACATCCTTCCAAGTGCGTCGCAGTGCCAGTGTGATAACGCACGTGCCGTGTGACCTTGGTTGAGGTTTTGGAACACGGTGGCTTCGTGTCAACTCACTCCAACCACACGTGTGCACATGTGTGTGTGTTTGTGTGTTTTGTATTCGTGGCCCTTCAGATCATCATTCGCGCGTGTTGTTGTCCAAGATTGGGGACCAAGAAACATCAACGTAAGGCAGACGTGCTGTGCGTGTGTGTGTGTGTGTGTGTGTGTCTGTCTGTCTGTCTGTCTGTGTCTGTGTGTGTGTGTGTGTGTGTGTGTGTGTGTGTGTGTGTCTGTCGGGCTTTCTGTCTGTCGGTGTGCATGTGTGTGTGTACTTGCCTGTGTACTTGCCTGTGCACGTGCATGTGTTTGTACGTGCATGTGTTTGTACGCGCTTCCGAATTCTGTTTCATCTCACACGTGTTGTCATCCCATCCATCAACACATACATACACTCGTCTATCCAGATACATCAACGCCAACTGGATGCCCGGCATGAACGACGACCGCGAATACATCGTCACCCAGGTGCAGTGGTGTTGGTCGTGATGCTGTGATGGCACTAGTGGTGGCTGTGATGGCACTAGTGGGCCATGCTATCATCCTCATCGCCCTTACTCGCTTGCCGTCATCACGCCCCTTCCCCCCCCCCTCCCGTGCTACACCGACACCAGGGCCCAATTCCACAAACCGTGTCTGACTTTTGGCGCATGGTGTGGGAGTGCGATGTGCGTGTCATTGTCATGATCACGCGTCTCGCTGAGAACGGCACTCCAAAGTGTGAAAAGTACTGGTGAGTAGGTACAAGATGTTGGGTTGTATGTGTGTGTGTGTGTGTGTGTGTGTGTGTGTGTGTGTGTGTGTGTGTGTGTGTGTGTGTGTGTGTGTGTGTGGTCACATATCCCTTAGTCTTTCTTTCGCCCGTTTTGCCTTTCGTTCCCTGCACGCCCCTTCCTCAACCCTCCCCCCCCCCCTTTCCTCTCGATTCACGCCCTCGCCTCAACCGCTCTTTTCAGGCCCGGCCCCGGTCAACGCGCGCGTGCCGGCGATCTCATCATCTCCCACACATCCGCACAGGCGGGCGACTTCACCACCACAACACTCGCCGTCCTCAACACAAAGGTAGGTGT
Organism: Salpingoeca rosetta; assembly: GCF_000188695.1. Classification (NCBI taxonomy): domain Eukaryota; class Choanoflagellata; order Craspedida; family Salpingoecidae; genus Salpingoeca; species Salpingoeca rosetta. Next base: position 368,445 of record NW_004754905.1, on the reverse strand, counting down.
GTGTGTGTGTGTGTGTGTGTGTGTGTGTGTGTGTGTGTGT
>NW_004754905.1:365484-368269 GCF_000188695.1 Salpingoeca rosetta | reverse complement strand
CTGTTTCATTATCTCCGCGAGCGCTCATCTATTTCCATTCTATCATAAATATTCTCTTGGAGTGCCCCTGGAAGAAAGTATTCCCTCCGCACATTTATGACTGTACACTTTACCCGCACTCTTCACATACCCCCCACCCCCACAACCACACATGTACACACACACACACACACACATGCACACGTACTCGTGCACCCGCGTGCAGGTTGGGCGGGTGCAACCCATGGTTGTGCACTGCTCTGCGGGCATTGGTCGTTCGGGTGTCTTCATCGGCCTGGACATAATGATGCAGCAGGTGGGTTTCAAAGCCTCGTTGCCGGTGTACACAAATACACAACCGCACTCGCACAAGAGCGCGTACGTGTACTCACTCATGTATCCCCCCCCCCACACACACACACACACGCACACTCGCGAACCGAACCGTCGCCAACATCTCATATATGTATGTTTTGTTTTGGCCTTTCCCGATTTCACGCAACGTTGCAGGCACGGGCGTCGCATCAGGTTGACCCGATGGGTGTGCTGTGCCACATGCGGCGAGCGCGGGGCGGGTGTGTACAGAAGCCATCACAATGGCGCTGGCTCGTGACAGCTGCACGCGACTATCTCTCTGCGACGCTTGCCCTTGGCCGCAACGGTGGTGGTGATGTCGATGACGATGATGGTGAAGAAGCATAGCAAGAACAAGCTGCACGTGCACATGCGTGTGTGTGTGTGTGTGTGTGTGTGTGTGTGTGTGTGTGTGTGTGTGTGTGTGTACATGTGTGTGTGTACATGTGTGTGTGTGTGTGCACATGTGTGTGTGTGTGTGTGTGTACATGTGTGTGTGTACATGTGTGTGTGTGTGTGTGTCATCGTGAGAACATGTCTCCCATCTCGCCGTCCTTCCTTCCTTCCCTCCTTCCCTTCGAGCCAGCTCGATTGTTGTTGTTATCCAAACCAACCCGTTTGTTACCGTACCTTGCATTGCGCTCTTTTCCAATATTGCCTTGCCTGCTTCGTGCTTGCCTTGAGACCGTCCACGCCTGCCAGGCGTGACATGTCATGTGTGAAAGTAAAACATAACAAGCGACGAGTGAGTTAGATGCAGCAAACGCAGCTCTCACTTCTTCATCCGTTCACACAAACAACTCGCTCGCTTGTCCTTGACGGGTATTTACAATATTTTGTAGCAATTTTCTTTTCTCAAGGATGGCTTGTCAAGGAGATGCATTTTGCTTTTGTTTTGCTTTCAACAAGAACATCCACCCTTGCACTCGGCTCTCCTCCTTCCAAACACCACCTCACCAGCCCATCATGTCTGCGTGTTGCTCCGCTGCGGGAGTGGCGCTCGCGCTGCTGGTGGTGCATGGCGCGTGTGTGCTTGGTGAAGTGGTGATGGTCCAGGACAATTACGGCACGCTGCACATCAACACGACGGGCGGCGAAGACGAGTCAGTGTTGTTCAACGGCATGGACGTTGGCAAGCTGTTTGAGATGGTGCAGGCGCAAGCAAGCACCCTCAGCACCCTGCAGACCCGACTTGAGGCGCAAGAGCAGTACACATGCTTCCTGAGGCGCCCCGCCGCGGATGCCAGCACCATGCCCAGCGTTGGCACCGCCAACTCCGATTGGCTCGGCGGCGTCTTCAACCTGGAGGACGGCCTCGTCTACGGCATCCCACACCGCTCCACATCTGTGCTCATCATCGACCCCGCAACAAACACCGCGGACACCACAACCATCACCGGCCTCAGCTCAGGCGACAGCAAGTGGGCGGGCGGGGTCCTGGCTGCAAACGGCCTCATCTATGGGCTCCCGTACAACGCAGAGACGGTGCTCGTCATCGACCCGCGCACAAAGACGGCCGATGCAACCACCTTGGGTGGGATTGCGTCCGACGCTGAGAAGTGGCGCAGTGGCGTTGGTGCCGACAACGGCCTCATCTACGGCATCCCCTGGGGCGCGTCGTCCGTCCTCATCGTTGACCCGGTCACCAACACCACCGACACCACCTCCATCATCGGGCTCGGGGGCGGAGGTCTCAAGTGGTACGGCGGCGTTCAGGCCGGCAACGGCCTCATCTACAGCATTCCCCGCAGCGCCGCAGCAGTTCTTGTCATCAACCCAGCCACTAACACAGCGGACATCACAACCATCTCCGGCTTGTCCGGCAGCAACAAGTGGTACGGCACCGTGCTTGCAGGCAACGGCCTAGTCTACGGCATTCCGTTCAGTGACACGGCAGTAATCATCGTCGATCCAACCACGAACACCACCGACACGTCGACCATTGCCGGTCTGTCTGCCACGGGCCAAAAGTGGGCTGGTGGTGTGCTTGCAAGCACCGGACACATCATCGGCATCCCATTCTCGGCGTCATCTGCGCTTGTCATTGACCCTACCACCGACACAGTTGACGCTACCTCACTCTCTGTTCCGGCTGGCTCCTCCCAGTGGTGGGAAGGGACACCGGCCAGCAACGGCCTCATCTACGGCATTCCGTCCAGTGCCGAGGGCGTCCTCATCATTGACCCTGGCTGCTGAATGTGTGTCGGTGCGTCTGCGTCCGTGTGTGTGCGTCCGTGTGTGTGTGTGTGTGTGTGTGTGTGTGTGTGTGTGTGTGTGTGTGTGTGTGTGTGTGTGTGTGTGTGTGTGTGTCTGTCTGTCTGTCTGTCTGTCTGTCTGTCTATCTGCTTGTGTGTGATTGTGCTTCATTGCACCCCTCACCCCTGCTGGGGTCACGGTGCTGTTTCTTTTTGCAACAGCTGCGTACATGTACCTGTGTAATCCATCGTAAACG
>NW_004754905.1:361871-365088 GCF_000188695.1 Salpingoeca rosetta | reverse complement strand
TGGTGGTGGTGGTGGTGGTGGTGGTGTTGTTGGTGGTGGTGGTGGTGGTGGTGGTGGTGTTGTACTTGGCTCGAAGACCCGTTCGCACGTGTTGTTGTTGTTGTTGTTGCTGCTGCTGCTGCTGCTGCTGCTGCTGCTGTTGTTGTTGTTGGTGGTGGTGGTGGTGGTGTTGTTGTTGTTGGTGTTGTTGTTGTGACGTGAAGAATTTGCACTGCAAGCCATCGTGATCATTGCCGCCAACATCACAGCTGCTACGCACATGTCACCTCACTGTCCCCTCAGCCGTGCTTGAGTGTCACGTGCCTCGAGACGTCAGCTTGACAAAAGCCCCTGTACTCACAGTGGTCACACTTGTATGGCTTCCCACGCGTGTGTCTTAGCTTGTGTGTTGCAAGGTTTTTCTTGTGGGCTGTCTTGAAGCTGCACTGGTCACACTTGTACCGCCTTGTATCTGGGTGCCACCGCTCCATGTGCTTCAGCAAATTTTGCCGCAGTGAGGCGCTGTATTCGCATTGCTCGCATTTGTATGGCTTCTCACCCGTGTGTACTCGCCGATGTCTTGTCAGGTGTCCCTTGTAAGCTGTCTTGTACTTGCATTCATCACACTTGAAGCGCTTGCGTGCTGTTGCCTGCACCTTCGCCTTGTTGCCGGTGTGGCGAGTGTGGCGAGTGTTGCGAGTGTTGCGAGTGTTGCGAGTGTTGCGAGCTGACCTCTGCTTAAGGTGGCTCTTGCCGCGCTGATGCTGCTGTTGCGTCTGCTTCTGTGCCTGACGGCGCGTCGTCCTGTGCTTCAGGGGAGGCTGGCGGCGCGTGGGTGCGGCGAGCTTGGTGCGAGTTGCGGCCTTCAGCACAGAAGACGAAGATGATGGCGAGTGTGATGAAGCTGTTGCGGATGAGGATGGAATAGTGGAAGGCACATCTTGGTCCTGTTGTCGCCTCTGGCGTTTGTGTCGGCCTCGGCCTTGGCGTTCAGGTTTATGAGGTGTCTTGTTATGCCGTACACGCGCCTTCACGCTATCAGCAATGGAACCGCCTGCAGGCATGGAGCCGGCCTGTGCTCGTGGGACAGGCGAATCCTTGCTCAAGCCCATGGCCACCTCCACCTCCACATCACCATCGTGTTGCAGCGACGGTGGCGACAACGGGGGTGACGATGACGGCGATGGTGGCGCGGATGGTGCCGGTGGACTTGGCGCTTGCGGAAGCTGCTGGGGCAGATTGATGCATTTATGAACAAGCTGTTTGTGGGCGGACAGCTCGGCTGGGCCCATGGCCTCGAAAGCACAGAGATTGCACTCCAGCGCTTGCATGCGTGCATGCATCTGATCCACAGATGCGACCCTTGCCTGGAAGTGCGGCTGCGGTTGTGGTTGCTGTTGTTGTTGTTGTTGTTGTTGTTGTTGTTGTTGTTGTTGTTGTTGTTGTTGTTGTTGTTGTTGTTGTTGTTGTTGTTGTTGTTGCTGCTGTTGCTGTGTGGTTGAAGTTGGGCGTTGTTGTTGCTGCTGCTGTTGTTGTCGCGGCTGTTGCGGTTGTGGTAATGACAACATCAAGCATGGTTTGTGCGTTGTTGGCGGTAAAGTAGCACGTGCTGAAACAACGGGCGCAGGGCTGCGACGCCGATGGTCGATGCATCGGTGATTGGCGAGTCCATCTTGGTGTATGGTTGTAAAAGTGCAGAACAGGCACTCGAACACACGCGTGGGTGCGTAAGCCTCCGCACCACGGGCTGTTGGCACTCCGAAATCAGGCGAGGGCGGTGGCAATGTGCGCCCGTGCAACTGCTGCTGATCTTGTTGCTGTTGCTGCTGTTGTTTTTCCTTCGAGAGCGACGACGGTGGTGCCGCGTGGTGTGCGTGACCTTGCTGAGAAAAGGCGTCGGCATTCGATGTGCTGCCTGCGTGATCCTCTTGGCTGAGCGGTCCCCATGCGGTGCGTTCCCGGCGCGCTGGTGTAGGTGTCTGTGCTGCTGGAAACGTGGGCGGTGGCAATGGCGACATGTTGGCTGATGGTGCCATCGCCAGCGGAACTGAACAAACCCGGTTCGCTGAGCCTGGTGAGCGTGCCGATGGCACGATGGTGTTGGGACTCTGCGTTGTTTGAATGTGAGGCCGCACAGAGACTCTCGCTCCTCCTGAGCCTGCGAGTAGCTGCACATTGGTCAGCGTGGGCTGCTTGATCCGAGAGGTTGTCCAAACACCGTGCTCAGCGGCCGTCGAGGCAGGACCAGAACTGGAAACAGCGTCCTTTTTCTTCTTCGCTACCAATGCTATCCTCAAGACACGCAGAGGTATAAGAGGAGGGGGAGAGGGAGAGCACGTTAATGCTGTCCGCGCTGGTGTGGCGCTCGTTACGTTGGTAGTGGTGCCGGTGGCAAACACCGAAGAGCTGCTGTTGTTTGCCGGGTCAGTCAGCGTCTCATCCTCGTCGCTTTCATCACTGTCCAGGATGTATCTGGCAGCGTGGCGGCGCTTCATTTCGATGTGGAAACGAAGACTGGAAGGGGGGCTTTTGGGGATGCTGGGCTGGGCTGGAAGGCTGAGACGTTGAGGTTGGAGTGCTGGAGTGGGTGTGGCGGAGTGCGTCTGTGGTCGGGCAAGAAGAAGGTGGTTGTTGTTGTTTGCGTGAGTGCGCTCACTGGTTGTTTGAAGAAAATTGTTTAAAGATATATTCATTCATCTGCCAAAGAAGGACAACCACAACAACCACAGCAGCTGAGCGAACAACACTGCTGTAACAACCTCAAGAACCTCGTAACAGCCTCAGCAAGTCAGCAGGCACACAGGCGATCGTCCGCACCGCGCTCGCTGTTGCCCTGTGGTGCACCCCTCCGCAAAGGCACAGAAGACTACCTCCTCTCTCGATTTACACAAAGCATCTTACAGTCACACGAACGCGCATTTACCGTCCCTCGAAGCCTCAAGCACTCCAAACCTCTAGAAACCTCGCCAGCACCCCCGCCATCCAAAGCAAAATGAGTGTACACGCGAGCGAGTGGGCGCTGGTTGCAGAGCAGCTGCTTGTGCCGCCGCCAATTACAGTTGACGCACAGGTGGAGGCAGCGGTTGATGTCGACGTGTATTGTGTTCGCGTTAGACGCGACATTGCTCGCACCTTCTTCAACCTCATGTTGACGTGCCGTGAGCTGTACCACGACTTGCCATGGGCCATGCCAAAGTGGTGCCTTTACAATGTGTTTGCCGATGCTGTCGTGTGCGCT
>NW_004754905.1:353527-356771 GCF_000188695.1 Salpingoeca rosetta | reverse complement strand
CACACAGACACACACACACATACACACACAGACACAGACACACACACACACACAGACACACACAGACACACACAGACACACACACACAAACCCGGATTCTGCTGGACGATTCAAGGCGCTGGCGCTGGCGCGGGGGGTGGTGATGCGAGGTAATCGCGAAGCTCGTCCCTGTTCACCTTAACGAAGACCTTGGCGATGGGCAGAACCTGGGCCTCCTGCGACACGACAATTTCCTCGAAATTGTACGTGCCCGGTGTTGGTGTGGCTTGGAAGTTGTCGGAACTCAACACCTGCACATACCGCGCATCAAATCCATCCTTGATTGGCTCGCCAAACCATTTACACCTGCTGGCTTCGTTGTAATCCGCCTGCCTGGTGATTGGTTGCGCCAGGCCAATGCTGACAGCACACAGCAAAAGCACGTGCTCTCCGCGCGAATTTGGCGCCTCCCAGGTGCCAGGCAGCAGCCGGGTTGAGTAGCCAGCCGCGTAGCCAGCCTGCGGGGTCACGTAGATGCCGGCTCCATAGAAGCCGCGGTCAGCAGGTTTGCTGAGGTTGGCAAGCCCCTCGCTGGCCATGGCGTCAATGTTGGACACAGAGCACCCGTGCCATGCAATGAGGACGTTGACATGCTCCACGTCTTCACCAGTCTGCGCAAACTGAGCTTTGAGCTGCTCGACCATGCGTTTCTTGTCCCGGTCATAGTCAAAGGTGCGGTTGAAGTGTGGGCTGTTCGGGGATGCGCGCCGGCTCGCACATTGCGCCAGGCGCCCGTTGAATAATTGCAGCATGGTCGCTGACTTTGTCACCTCAACACGAGACAGCGACATTCCTGGTGCCATTTGCTTTTCAACCCACTCGTACAGTTGGGTATTAGGTGGCAAGGGTGCCGTGTACGTGCGGTGGGCGTTCGGGCCAGACCAGCGGAGCTGCTCATCCAGCGTGTCGTCGAGCCGCCAACTTGGATGGTGCCATTCATACCCGGGGCACTGCCACGTGGGCATGGCGGAGTCGGGTCGCTCGGGTGGCAGCATCAGCAGGTCGTACACGCGCTCAGACAGTGCCGACTGTCCTGGGTCGTGGTACGAGGACTCGACAAATTCGTTTGGCGGTTGATTGTGTATGGCGTCGAATGCATAGCCGATGGGCTTTGGCACGTGCTGCCTCAGCTGCTTTGGGCTCAGGACAATGTGATGGCTGTCAATGCCACGGGCCTCCTCCTGCAGCAGTGAGAACACCTGTCATTCGGTGATGGGGACGGAGAGAGCGGAAATGAAGTGAGCACTGGCAGAGAGGGACTGTCTGTGAAAGAAGAAGCGAAGAGGAGGGAAGTAAAGAGGGGTGGGGGAGGGGAAGGGTTTGGAAGGCAGCCGGGCTGGAAGACAGCGGGGGAGAGGTGCATTAAAGGGGCACAGCTTGGCAGAGCAAAATTTGGGTTCGGGCAGACGTGCATCATAAACAGGCACGGCTCAGACATAAGTGCACCACACACAAGCACACACACATGCACACATGCACACACACACACATGTACACATGCACACACATGCACACACATGCACACACACACACACACACACACACACACACAAACAAACAAACAAACTTACCTTTGTCAAACATGGAAGCGCGTGTGTTGTTGCCCCTTCACGTGCGCGTACCCATACGTCCACCTCCCGATCACCACGCTGGAGGCCAAAGCACTGTACGCCTCTCCACTCGCACCGAAACGCATTCCTCCAAATGTCTGGGGGCGTGCGAAACTTGCTATGCAATCGGGTCTGCACGTGTGGGAAGAACCCAGGTGGGAGTGCAAGTGCGTCGTCGGTCACTTTCAGGCGGCGCCCTCCGTACACGGCCCAGTTGTCATGGTCATCGTCATCTTCGTGCTGTCGCCACTCCTTGTCCACATCGACATCCTCTTCCACGCGGCTCGGAAGCATGAAGCGGCGCCGGCCCCGCTCATTCTGCGGCAGCTCGAAGCACAGGAGTGCGTGCTGGAGGATGCTGATGACCAATTCGGGACTTGCGATGCCTTCGAACGCTGCTGAAATGTCGCTGAAGCTGACCACGCCCCTTTTGGGCCGAAGGCCCCCACACGCCACGCCTTTGGGCTGCAATGCCTTGCCCATGACGTCATGCAAGAGCCAGTTGGGTGAAAGGAAGACCACGTCAGCGAGCGACGGGAGTTTGTAGTACCACAGCAGATCGCCACGTGCATGCAGATACCTGCATGCGTGCATACAAAAGCAACATGTTTGCGTGAGTCAGTAGTCAATAGGAGGGGGAAGTCGCACGATGATGTACGGTGTCGAAAGCATAGACAAGTTGGGGGGGGGGCAAGAAGATGCAACGTTGTTGAAACAACAACAACAACATGATGCGTAACACGACTGCGTGCGGGCAGGGATGCGTGGAACACGTACCGCAACGTGAGATGAAAGATGTTTTCGGGAAGGGCGGCGGTGACGGCAAACTCGTGTTCGCTGCTCTTGTGGACGCGCTCGAGCAGGTCACCCACTTTCCACAGGGGGCACTCCAGTTGTGCGGTCTTCAGAATGGCGGCGACCTCTGACACCACTTTTGGCACCTCAAGCTGACGGTCCTTCAGCCAGCGCCAGTGACGCACAAGCTCAAGGCGGAGGGCGTTGAAGTTTCGCCCCTTGTCGAGGAAGCACGTGAAGCGAATGAGGGTGCTGTGGATGTCGATGATATGGCCAAACGTGTCCTGTAGGTCTGCCATCATGGCTTTACCCCACGTGGGATGCCCGTCGGCGTCCACCAGATTGTTCTTGTACGCGAGGTCCTTCTTCGTGCCAACAATGATCACGCGTGGCTTCACCTCCGTCATTGGGGCTGCGCCAATGGAGTTGGCAGCGGCAGCCATCCCTTGTTGCAGGCGCGTGCAGATGAACTGCAGCCAGTAGTTGGCGCGCTCCTTCACGTGCTGCTCGCGTTGCGAGAGGTCCACGCAGACAACAAAGGCGGCAAGCCTGTCCGACATCATCAGCGTGTGGATCACGTGATAGGCCAGCTGCCCGCCAAAATCATACACGCGAAGGGATGCCACCTCATCAGCTTCACCGCTGCCCCTGTCCCTGATGACCATATCGCACACCTTGATCCCTGGTGTACGCTCCTCGGCGCGGTCTGGCTCGTTGGCAGGCTGCATCACGTGGTAGATGAGATGCTGGATGTACCCGGTTTTGCCCGGCAGTGACCTGATCATCGTTGTCTTGCCGAT
>NW_004754905.1:350609-352546 GCF_000188695.1 Salpingoeca rosetta | reverse complement strand
TGTGTGTGTGTGTGTGTGTGTGTGTGTGTGTGTGTGTGTGTGTGTGTGTGTGTGTGTGTGTGTGTGTGTTGGTGGCACAAAGGCGAAAGGGGATACAACAACATCAAAGGACAGCTGCACCAGCAGACGCACTCGAGGGTATTGAGAGACTTGGAGGTGCGCAACGTTTCGGCCAGTGCCGCTGCACCTTGCTGTGCCACTTTGTTGTTTCTCAGCCTACCAAGTTATAAGCACAACAGATGTGAAGTGTCAGAAACGACCATCTACACATGCAGACAGACAGACAGACAGACACGCACATGCACACACACACACACACACACAGAGGCAGGCAGGCAGACACAGACACCATTAAGTGATGCAGCAACACCGTACCGCAAGACGCAGAGCGATGGCAGCTGCTTGACAGCGTGCGCAAGGGCCGTCGCGCCACGATCACCAAATATGTTCTTGGTCAGACTGCGAGCGAAGCAGATGTAACGTGACATGCATTGTGAGTCGTGGTAAAGGCGTGCGTGTGGGACAAGTGTACCCATAATGCTATAATGCGTGTGTGTGTGTGTGTGTGTGTGTGTGTGTGTGTGTGTGTGTGTGTGTGTGTGTGCGCGTGTGTGTGTGTGTGTGTGTGTGTGTGTGTTCAGAAGTGTATATGGGCGCAAAGCGAAATGGTCACAGCCAAATTTGCCGCATCAATTAGTGCATGCAGGCACGCACCTCAGGTGTGTCAACGCTGGTAGATATGGGAGTGCCGCTGCCAGGGTTTCCAGCCCTGCATCAGATAAGCCAGCACCATCCAAACTGTGGGCGTTTGATTGGATACGCATCAACGCGCGAGCGAGCGGGTTGAGGAAGCGTGTGAGGCACCAGGGTATGGATATGTGGCAAGAGGAGGTAACGCGCTTGCAGGTCAGCAACACGATGATGCAAAGCAGCACAAGCACCACGCACGGGGACAAACCTGAGGCGTGTGAGACCCGGGAGTTTCATCAGCGCACTTGTGATGTGCGTGACACCCGCGTCATGAATGTCGTCGTTGGCCACTCTGCAACGTATGTGTGCGTGCGTGAGTGAGTGAGTGCGTGAGTGAGTGAGTGAGTGAGTGAGTGAGTGAGGGAGAGAGTGTGTGGGTGGGTGAGTGAGCGAGGGAGAGTGTGTGAGTGAGTGAGTGTGTGTGTGCGTGCGTGAGTGAGTGTGTGTGCGTGCGTGAGTGAGTGTGTGAGTGTGTGTGCATGCGTGAGTGAGTGAGTGAGTGTGCGTGAGTGAGTGAGTGAGTGAGTGAGTGAGTGGGTGAGTGAGTGAGTGAGTGAGTGAGTGAGTGAGTGAGTGAGTGAGTGAGTGGGTGGGTGATTGCGTGTGTGTGTGTGTGTGTGTGTGTGTGTGTGTGTGTGTGTGTGTGTGTGTGTGTGTGTGTGTGTGTGTGTGTGTGTGTGTGTGTGTGTGTGTGTGTGCGTGTGTGTGTTTGTGTGGGGGCGGTGCTCATTTCTGAGTTTCCATGTACGCCAGATACACCGCCAAACGTACTCAAGGGATGTGAGGGATTTGAGTTGGGAGAGCGCTGGAGCAAGCACTTCCATGCCGTCAGGACCCAGGTCGTTGTAGGAGAGCCTGCAAGCATGTGAGTGGGCCAGCAGCGTTCATGGTTGATGGGTGACGGTGGCAACACACTTGTGACATGTCCACGTGTATGTATCCCAAATACACATCGCAAAACGCTCAGCATTACTTGATGGATTGAACGGTGGTTTTGCCGCGGAGTGCATCGAGAAGGGCCTGCAGTCTGTCACCCCTGAGCTGGCAGTTGTTGAGCCTGTGTCAGATGGAAGGGAGGGGAGTGTGAGGTTATGAACAACCAGCGTGTGTGTGCGTGTGTCTTGTGTGCGTGTGTCTTGTGTGCGTGTGTCTTGTGTGCGTGTGTCTTGTGTGCGTGTGCGTGTGTG